>NC_037673.1:177333449-177435342 GCF_003255815.1 Theropithecus gelada
CAGCCCCCGGGGGCGGCGTCCCGGCGATCGCGGAAGTCCTCGCTGTCCTCCAGCGGGCTCAGGTTGCTCATGAAGTCGGCGCTGACCGCGCGGGGCTGGAGGTGGCCGCGTGGGACGCGCGGAACTCCCGCCCGCGCAGCGACTGGAAGTTCAGGTCGACCTCCGCCGCGCCGGGTGCTGCGGCCCTGGGGTCCCCTCCCCTCCCCTCCCCTCCCCTCCCCTCCCCTCCCCTCCCCTCCCTTCGTCTAGCCTCCCTCAGCTGCGGGCGGGCGGAGAACCGGGAGAGCAAAGCACCGGGCGGAGCTGGAGGGGGCGCGAAGAGGAGGCGGAGATTCCGGGGAACCAGGTCCGTGCCGCGGGCGGACAAAGAAACTGGGAGCCAGGCGGGGGCGGTGGAAGCGCGAGCCCAGAACTGAGCCCAGCGGGGCCGTGCACTGCGAGGCTGCCTGGGGTCCGCTGCGCAGACTGGACGGCTGGTCCGAACCCCCGGGCCGGGGCGGATCCGGGCAGAGCGGGCGCCGCGCTCCAGCGGACCGGGCTGTGGACGGAAGGACGGACGGACCCCGCGGGCCGTGGCTCTCCCCGGAGGCGCGCCCTCTGCGCTGCTGCCTGTGGAGTGCGGCGCGGCGGCTGCAGGACTACGCGGCCGCCCGACTGACGGGTCTATCCTGGTTTATTTGTTTTTATCTTTCTGTAAAGTGAGAGTGTAGGAGGCTTCCCCTCCTCTCACGCCGGCTCCCCAAAGAGGGCCGTCCCGGGTGACTTTCTGAGGGGCCCCCAAAGCAAATCCCGAGGCCTGCGCTTCGCGAATCTTCTCTGCCAGGGCGCTGGTGGAGCCGTTCCCCAGCCGGTGCCTCTGGAGCCGTTTCCCAGCCGAATCCTGCTGGAAGGCGGTGGTTCTGCGATGCCCTGCGGATTCGCCCCAAGGCCTTGTTGGCTGAGGGACCCCTAGGGATGTTGTATAACGAAGGAAAACGTATAAATACCTTCCAGGAGAAAGGTAGTGTGGCCGAGCGGTCTAAGGCGCTGGATTAAGGCTCCAGTCTCTTCGGAGGCGTGGGTTCGAATCCCACCGCTGCCAGTTTGCTGTGATTTCTTCATTTTGTCCCCTCATGGCTTACAAAAGGTGGATTCGTTGGAACTCGCCTTGGGCCACACCCTGGGTCGGGGATTCCATTTGGCAGCCGTCCCGTGGACGGGGTTTGTGCGGACTTGGCCAGCTCCGTTGTCCACAGCAAGTGAGGTACCTTCAGTTCTTCCTAGGTGCCAATGGTTGAGATGGAAAGGCAACGGAATAGATACCCTCTTTCCCCTTAACAAGGTAGAGATAGCGATGGGGTGTTCTAGGCTAGCCTTCAGTGTAATAAATTTGAAGCCATAAGGTGAAAAGTAGAAGAAATTGTTTCCGCCCGGTTTCGAACCGGGGACCTTTCGCGTGTGAGGCGAACGTGATAACCACTACACTACGGAAACCTGCTTGGGTCCCTTGTGCCACCAGTTCTGCACTTCTTCCATGGGTTCCTTTGAGCCTGACTAATGGGCATGAGCACATAAGAAAAGGACCTTTCAGCACTTAGAAGGCTGAGACAGGAGGACGGCTGGAGCCCAGTAGGTGGAGGCTACACTGAGGTGTGATTGCACCACTGCACTCCAGTCTGGAAGACAGAGCAAGACCCAGTCTGGAAAGAAAGGAAAGACAGAAAAGATAAAAAGAGAAACAAGAAAAGGAAGTTTTTATGCCCAGTGTGGTGGCCTAAGTGGGCGTGGGAGTCCTGAGAGAGGATGTGGTGGTGACTGCATAGAGAGGTGATGTAGCAGCAGAAAAAATCCCAAGTGTAGTGGCTCACGCCTGTAATCCCAGCAATTTGTGAGGCTGAGACGGGTGGATCACTTGAGTTCAGGAGTTCAAGAGAAGCCTGGCCAACATGGTGAAACCCCATCTCTATTAAAAATACAAAAACTAGGCCGGGCGCGGTGGCTCAAGCCTGTAATCCCAGCACTTTGGGAGGCCGAGACGGGCGGATCATGAGGTCAGGAGATCGAGACCATCTTGGCTAACACAGTGAAACCCCGTCTCTACTAAAAAATACAAAAAACTAGCCGGGCGAGGTGGCGGGCACCTGTAGTCCCAGCTACTCGGGAGGCTGAGGCAGGAGAATGGCGCAAACCCGGGAGGCGGAGCTTGCAGTGAGCTGAGATCCGGCCACTGCACTCCAGCCCGGGCGACAGCGCGAGACTCCGTCTCAAAAAAAAAAAAAAAAAAATACAAAAACTAGTTGGTCATGGTGGCACCGGCCTGTGGTCTCAGCTACTTGGAAGGCTGAGGCAGGAGAATTGCTTGAACCAGAGAGATGGAGGTTGCAGTGAGCTGAGATTGTTCCACTGCACCCCAGCAGGGCGACAGAGTGAGACTCTGTTTAAAAAAAAAAAAAAAAAAAAAAAAAAAAAAAAGACACTCTCCTACATTTATCTTTGAAAACTTTTAAATTTTAACTTGTATGTTTAAGTGTAAATTCTATTTCATATTAATTTTTTGTTATGGTGTGAGGATTGGATTAAGGTTAATTTCTTTCTCCTACGGATGCCCAGTTGTTCCTGAACCACTTGGTGCAAAGACTTTCCTTTCCACATTGAATTGCTTTGGCGCCTTTGGTAGAACCAAATAACTGTCTTTGTGGGCCCAAATTTTTTGTTCATTTTTGCTTTTCAATTAAAGATTTCAAATAGGCCAGGCATGGTGGCTCACCCATGTAATCCCAGCACTTTCGTAGGCTGAGGCAGGAGGATTGCTTGAGGCCAGGAGTTGGAGACCAGCCTGGGCAACATAGCAAGTCCACATCTCTACAAACACATTTTTAAAAGTTAGCATGATAGTGTATGCTTGTAGTCCCACCTACTCAGGAGGCTGAGGCAGGAGGATTGCTTGGACCCAGGAGGCTAAGGCTGCAGTGAACTGTAATCACACCAGTGCACTGCAACTTGGGAAACAGAGTGAATCCCTGTGTCCAAATAAATAGATAAATAAATAAAATTTTGCACCATGTGAATATACCATGTTTTGTTTATCCATTCATCAATGGTTGTTTCCACTTTTAATTTATTTATTCTGAGGCAGATTCTCACTCTCTTGCCCAGGCAGGAGTACAGTGGTGTCATCGTAGCTCACTGCAACCTCTGCCTCCTGAGTTCAAGTTACCTTCCCACCTCATCTTCGCAAGTAGCTGGAACCATAGGCACATACTGCCATGCCTGGCTAATTTTTGTATTTTTTGTAGAGATGGGTTTGTTATGTTGCCCAGGCTGGTCTGGAACTCTTGGCCTCAAGCAATCCACCCACTGTAGCCTCCCCAAGTGCTGGGATTACAGGTGTGAGCCACCTTGCCTAGCCTTTGTTTCCACTTTTTCTTTTGCTTTGATGAATAATGATACTGTATGCATTTTGTGCACAATTTTTTACATGAACACATGTTTTCCATTATCTTGTCTGTACACCTAGGAGTGGAATTGATGAATTGTATAGTAACCTTGTGTTTAACTTTTTGGCATAGCAAAGTGAAATTTGCAACCTAGCAATTCTGCAGAAAAGGCACATCAATACGGACAGAAAGGAGATCACTGGTTGTCTAGGCCTGAGGACAACAGCCAGGATTGGCTGCAGACAGGCACGCAGGAGATCTTTACGCAAGGGAACTGTTCTAAAAGCAGATTGTGGTGATGCTTGCAGAACTCTATGCAGTGACTAAAAAATCATTGATCTGTATACTTCCCATGAGTGGATTTCATTGTATTGAATTGTACCCCAATAAAGCTGTTATAGAATGCTAAAACATAAAACCAAAGCCCCATACACAACAATGAGATAGTGTTTCCCAGAGAACAGCTCAGGTGGCAGTTGCATTGTGCAATACTTAATGCTCTAATGCAGCCCGAGAAGGGGCTGGGATGCAGGCAACTGAAGCTGGGAGGGGGGTGATGGAAGTCATCCAATCTAAAACTGCCAGAATGGAGACCTTGCCAATAGATGCATTTAAAAAACGAAAAGTAGTGCATATTACAGAAACGGAATGAAGGTCGGTCATATGATCCAGTTTATGGTCAATACGGGTGCGTCCACCCAATAGTGTGTGTCTGCAGGAGCGCCAATGAGTGCTGCTGTGTTTTGTGTGTGATGTGCAAAGTGCTGGTCCTTGAGGAGACAGGGCGCTCACTTCCATTTTCCACAACTGTCTTTTAAAATCTAAGGCGAGAGGCCGGGCGCGGTGGCTCACGCCTGTAATCCCAGCCCTTTGGGAGGCCGAGGTGGGTGGATCACGAGGTCAGAAGATCGAGACCATCCTGGCTAACACAGTGAAATCCCGTCTCTACTAAAAATACAGAAACTAAGGCAAGCGTAGTGGCGGGCGACTGTAGTCCCAGCTACTCGGGAGGCTGAGGCAGGAGAAAGGCGTGAACCCGGAAGGCGGAGCAGTGAGCCGAGATCGCGCCACTGCACTCCACCTGGGCGACAGAGCAAGACTCTGTCTCAAGGAAAAAAAAAAAAAAATGTCTAAGGCGAGAAAAGCTTCTGTTGACGAGCGCTCGAGGCTTCAGGAGGGTCGTGGTGATGAGTGTGCTGGCTTTCTTCAGGGGCCGCCCGGGAGGGTCAGCTCCTCCGCTGACTGTCAGGGTGCGAGTTACACAACCCCTGGAGGTGGCAGTTCCTCGTCTGTAGAATGCGGTGAGAGCAGCGCCTTTCTTACAGGTGGATGACAAGGGTTAGAGCAATTAACACACGCACTAGCACTAGGTAAGACTGAAGAAACACTCACTGAATTTACAGCTGTGCCAAGGCAGCTCAGTTCCAGGCCCAGGGGACACAGCACGAAGGAAACAAAACGGAAGGATCCTGCTCCCCAGAGGGGAAGGGTGGGGGTGAGGAACAAGGGAAGACCGAGGCCGCACAGGCGGACAACGGTGGACGGCACTGCGCGATGGAGAGGGGCCTCCGCCCAGGAGATGTGGAAGAGGCGGCGCGAGGGCGCACGGAGCTGCAAGGGAAAGGCGGGTGCGGGGGCTGCAGGGGCCGAGCAGGAGGCTGGGCGAGGACCGTGCGTACCCCCAGCAGCGGCAGGAAGGAGACAAACCTGGATAGTGGGCCCGTTTGCCGCAGCGTCGGCTTCTGGTTTGTGTTCGGGAAGAGCCCGCGCTCAGCCCCATCTCAGCGACTCCCAGAAGCCAGCGCAGATCGCGCTACACCCGCTCCTCGTCCTCCGCTCCCGCCTTGGGAGCAGCGGCCTCTGCCTCCCTTTCCAGGGCCGGCGCCTCCCTCCAGGGCTTGTTAACGGGAAAGTTTCTATCAGGGATTCAAGGAACCGCCTCTGGGCTGCCGCGGAGCGGGGACATCCCTTGGGAAACGCAGCGCGTCCCCTGGTCGCGCCCAGGAACTTTCCGAGCCTGCGAGTCCGCTCGCGGGAGACCCCCAGGCCGACGCCGCCCCAGCTCGCTCGCAGCTCGCGCGCCCGGGGAGAGGACCTGGAGCCCCCGCGGCTGGCCCGAAGCCGGGGTCCCTGCACCTTCCCGCAACGGCTCCAGGGAGACCGGCCCGGCGCGCCTGAGCGCAGGGCGGCGCCGCTGTCCCCTCGCAGGAGCGGGAACTGCCTCTTTCTTCTGGACCTCTCCTCTGCCAGGGGTGGGGGTGGTACTGTCGCCCCGGTAGCCCCTACACAGCCCTAGACGCCGCCTCCCCGGATGGGCCGGCTGTTGGGGAAACCCATCGGGGCCACCCCCTCTCAGGACTGGTCTGAGCACAGAGACAGCCCGCGTGCTCCTTGGTTTCCCAAACCCACCTGAGTGTAACTCTGTCCTGGATGGGGTGAGGCTGGAGCTCAGAGAGGGACAGCGGTGTGAAGAGCTGCGGTGGTGGCATCTTCCCTCGGGCTTTCTGGAGAAGGCGCCTCTGAGCGGATGGGGCTTCAGACCCGGCTCCCTGTGAGCTGTGAGCCTGTGTGGGCAGCAGCCAGCCAGGCAGCCCTTCACCGGTGACTGGGAGGTCGCCCTGGGCTTGGGTTTTCTGGAGGTTTCACCCTGGGCATGGGCCTGGGAGTGCCAGGGCCGTCTGTGAACATATCTGTAGGAATTTCCTCCGGTTGCCAGAACAAAATAGCCCAGCCTGGGGCTTCGACAACAGATGGTCGTTTTCTCCCAGGTCTGAGGCTGCGAGTCGGAGATCAGGGCACCAGGAGGATTGTTTCTGCGGAGGCTTCTCTTTTTGGCCTGCAGGTGGCCGCCTTCTCTCTGTGTCCACACGTGGTGTTTTGTCTGTGCACCTGCACCCATGATGGCCCCGTGTGTCCACTTTCCTCTTCTTCTAAGCAGATTGGATTGGGGTCCACCCTAGTGACCTCATTTTAGTGTAATCACCTCTTTCCAGGCTCTATCTCCATACACAATGACATGTTGGTGTACTGAGGGTTGGAGTTCTGAGATATGAATTTTCAGGGGACACAATTCCGCCCTAGCTAGGTCTTAAGGCAGAGTCAAAACTGCCAAGGGAGGCTCTGGCGGCTTTCACAAGTGGGACCATCCTGTGTCACCTCAGGCTAGAGGAAGGAAGTGATCTTCTGGGACTACTTGACTGGTTGTTCTGATGCATCCAGGAGGAGAAATCAGGTTAGCTCTGTCTTTGCCAGCTTGGAAATCCATTTGGACTCAGTTGCACTGTGGCACAGACCTGGAGGTTGTCCCAACCTGGGCCCTGGACAGTTTGGGGACCTGCTCTGTGACTACAGTCCAGCCACTCCCATCTCTGAACCTGTTTTCACATCGACAAAATGAGAGGGTGAATGAGATGATCTCAAAGGTCCCTGCTAACTCTAAACTCCCAGCTTTCCTGTCACTGAGATTTGGCAGGTTTCTTTTGCTTTTTCTCTCTCTTTCCTTTTTTCTTTCTTTCTTCCTTTCTTTTTTCTTTCTTTCTTCTTTCTTTCTTTTCTTCCTTTTTTTTTGATAGATTCTCACTCTGTCACCCAGGGTGGGGTGCAGTGGTGCAATCTCAGGTCACTGCAACCTCCACCTCTGTGGGTCCATCAATTCCCATGCCACAACCACCAGAGTAGCTGGGATTACAGCTTTGCACCTCCATGCACGGCTAATTTTTATTAGGTTGGTGCAAAAGTAATTGCGGTTTTGACCATTACTTTAAATTAATAGTAGAGATGGGGTTTCACCATGTTGGTCCTGAACTCCTGGCCCTTCAGCAGGGTGAGTGAAGCCAAGATAAAGAGCCCATTTTCTGGGCTGCCCGTCAGTACAGGTGGAGAAGGTGGCTCATGTGACAGGAGATGGGGCACTCACCACCAAACGCCCCCCCAGCACCCGCCTGGCATGGCTCTTCTTCCTGCCTCTTTGACCCCCTAGAGCCCTGGACCTGGGCTGCACCCGAGGGTGGCACCTCACCCTCCACAGATGGCAGAGTGAAATGACAGCACCCTGGCCATGGCAGCACATGTTCACAGTCCCACCAGGACAGAACTGAGAGCAGGGAGCAGTTGGAGTGGACCAAGGCTTTGGCCTATGGCAGGCCCTGAGCTCAGACGGGTGAAGGAGTTCATAGTTGTCTGTCGTTAGAGTCATTCTGCCTCTGGTTCAGCTGCTCTGGGCTGGGCAAAGGACCCGCAGAAGGACCCGCAGGTTGTCCCAGAAGACAGGGAGGGCCCTGGGTAGACGGGGCCCTGCTTACTCCTCTCAGGACAGAGTCTGGGTAAGTTGGCCAGAAAAGCCATTGTCATCATTTGAGCTGGCCCGCAAAGACGAGAGCTCAAGGAGCAAAAGTGCAGATTGGTATGAATTGTCACAGTGTCCTGGAGGGGGCCTCTGAGGTCACTTGGTCAAATGCCCACAGCGTCTTCTGGGGAAACCAGGAGTTGAAGGCTGTGCTGCCTGTGGGCCTCCCCCTGTGCTGTAGTCTCTTGGGGGGTGGAGTGGGGTGAGGAGGTTCCTAATCTGGGTCCTGTCTGGAACCGCTTTCCTCCTGATCACCGGACTCTAGGCCCTGAGTTTGACAGTTTTCCCGTCCAGGCATAGGCTAACAAGACTCCTGCATTCATTTCCACTCAGGATCGGCCTGCACAAGGCCCTTCTTTGGTCTTTAAACTTATCCATGTCATTAAGCTCATTTATCTGTTCTCTGCTATGCGCACACTCAGTCATGCCACCACCACCCCCGCCATGTCTGCCATGTTAGCAGGGCTGTGCGTGCCAGGGCACCTGGGTCTGTGAGGGTGCAGGCACCTCTACACCATCAAACTCAACCGCATCTCCCTTTTCCCCACTGGGCTCATCCACATGGCTGCCCACCCCCAATGACAATGCACGCCCTGGCCCCACCGCCATTGACGATGCACATCCTGGCCCGCCACCCCTGGGGGTTTCTTGGGGACATCCTAGGTGTGATCTCACTGGGTCTGGGCTGCCCCCTCCTCACTGCCTCCTAGGAAGCCCCAGCCCCTGCTCACTTTTCAGTCGTCAGGCTCCGGCTGTGACTCCCACACATTCGTAGCCAGCCTCTCCCCTCATCCGCCCGGGGCCCTTCCTCCTCCTTCTGAAACAGTCTCTCCAGCCCTGCACCTAGCGTGGGTTTCGACAAAGCCCCTGTATCCTTCTGAGCTCAGGGCCTGCCACAGGCCAAAGCCTTGGCCACCCCCGAGGCTGCCCCCTGCTCCCTGCAGTTCTGTGCTGATGGGGCTGCGAGTGTGCTGCCACGGCCAGGGTGCTACCATTTCACTCTGACATGTGTGGAGGGTGGGGTGTCATCCTCAGGTGTCAGCTCAGGACCACACAGGCCCTGGGACAGTTCCAGGAAGGCCCTGCCTGCCCGGGTCACCCTCATGCAGGTCCCACAATGCGGACATCTGACAGTGACCACAGTGGATCTTGAGGAGACAGGTCGACCTCCCAGCACCCCAGAAACTCGGCCCTGGGAGTGCTGTGGGTTAGAGGGGGGGGGCCTTGCCCACAGGAACATCAGGCCTTGGGCACTTTCCCACTGCAGGGCTCCCTGGAGGGCACCTGGGTGTGGCTTTTGAGGTCCCCAGAATCGCACCCACCCTCTGCCTGCAGGTGTTTCCCACCACCCTCCCACGAGCCCCTTCCCCTGAACATCCCCAGTGCTGTCCTCAGCGGGGCCCCTGCTAATCCTCTCCGCAGTCAGTGGGAGCTCCCACCGGGTCCTCCTGGGCCGGCCCTCGCTGCCGCCACGCACCTCACTCTCTTTATGGTCACCAGCCCCCTGCAGTCCATGCTGTTATTATCCCCACGTGATAGATGGGGACACCGAGGCACAGAGCCTTGCCAAGGGCAGCAGGAGGGAGGCTGGAGTAGCCTGGACCCACTCCGCTCTCCCCTTCACCGGCACCAGATCTGTCTCTATGGCCACATCCCGGGCTATTTCAGACCAATACGAGGGCACAGGTCACTTAAATAAAAAAGAAAACAAACAAATGTAAACACCTGCGCCCGTCCCATGCTGCCCGTGCGCTCCTCTGATTGGGATCGTGGCTCTCTGCTGCCCTCCTGTGGCCGTTGGTTGTCCTGGGTGGGGACCGGCGCTGACCTCGGACAGCAGCGGATACTGATTCCTCCAGGGTCAGACTTGGGCGCGCAACGTGATCAGGACAGAGCTGAGCCCCGCGGTTATGGAGAGGCCAGCTTAGCTTTCATACATGTCACAAACACATACAGTCTTTCCAAATGGAGGTGTAGAGCAATTTTTAAATTTAAAATTCACGTTTTATTTTTATTTGTTCTAGAGATGGGGTCTCGCCATGTTGCCCAGGCTGGTCTCAAACTCCTGGGCTCAAGTGATCCTCCTGCCTCGGCCTCCCAAAGTGCTGGGATTACAGACATGAAAAACCCTGCCCAGTTGAAATGGAACATTTCTAATTTGTAGAGATAGGCTCTGTCTGAGTTGCCCTGGCTGGCGTGCAGTGACACTGCAATGTCTGACTCCCGGGCTCAAGGGATCCTCCCTCCTCAGCCTCCCATCATCAGCTGGGATTATAGGAATGAGCCGCCACGCCTGGCTTCAAGCAATTTTTATATTCACACACACAGAACATGGACCTAACTGATTGCCATGAAGATTTTTCACGTCTATGCCCCCAAACCACCCAATACAATGAACAGACAACTTGATGGGAAAGGATTTGGTAAGGCAGTAACCAAAAAAAAAATGGCCTTGAGCATTTTAAACTATCAGTTATAAAAAATGTCAGGCATACACGAAAGTGAAGCAAGTAACAAAAACTCCCACGACCCCTGGCGAGATTCTTGCTGCTTCTACTCTCCTGTGCTCTCACATGTATTTTCTTTTTACTTTTTGTCTATTTTATTTTATTTTTTTGAGACAGGCTCCTGCTCTGTCTCCCAGGCTGGAGTGCAGTGGCACGATCACGGATGTGTGCCACCACACCAGGCTGATTTTTGTATTTTTCGTAGAGATGGGGTTTTGCCATGTTGCTCAGGCTGGTCTCCAACTGCTGGGCTCAAGCCATCCTCCCACCTTGGCCTCCCAAAGTGGTGGGATTACAGGTGTGAGCTACGGCATCGGGCCACCTTTCACACGTGTTTTCTCTGTGTATATTATTTCCTTACAAATCTCTAACAATTCCAAATCTCTAAGTTTGCAGTCGCTCACACTGAGACTAGTTGTGCAACGCTTGTTTCATAAGGAGCATTGAGAGTGAACTGAATTGTGTGCCTGGACATAAGAGGACCTTGTGGAACCTTTTTGTGATCTGGAACTTACCACATTTCTGGGTGCTGGTCGGTGTTCAGTAGATATTTTTCAACTGAATGCCTGGTCCTTGTGCAGGAAGTGAATTAAGGACACAAAATCAATGCCAATGAAATGCAAGAAAATGAAATAGGAATTATCCCACCACGGTTGAGGCAAAGGCTGGTAAAACTTTTGCTTTGGCAATTGTGGTCCAAAATCCTGTGTCCATGAAAGAGGGCTAGATCGAGTTTGCTATAAATTTTCTTCCAGTCTAGAGATTCAGTGGTTATAGATAAACAGTTCTGGTTGAAATGCTCAAGATACTTATGGTTTGAGGGGTGCAAAATCCTAGAGAAATCTGAGTGGGCATGAGGTTAATCAGGGATGCTTCCTGGAAGAGGAGAATTTGGGGCAAATTAAAATTTGTACAAGGCAAAAATATATGATGAGAATGAGGAGAATACACAGAAAGAGATTTAAAATGATAGAGCTTATGGCCGGGCATAGTGGCTCATGCCTGTACTCCCAGCACTTTGGGAGGCCGAGGAAGGCAGATCACCTGAGGTCAGGAATTAAAGACCAGCCTGGCCAACATGGTGAAAACCCGTCTCTACTAAAAATACAAAAATTAGCCGGGCGTGGTGGTGAGCACCTGTAATCCCATCTACTTGGGAAGCTGAGGCAGGAGAATCACTTGAACCCCAGAGCCAAAATCATGCCACTGCACTCCAGCCAGGCGACAAGAGTGAAACTCTGTCTCAAAAAAATATATACAGAGCGCTTAAATTAATTTGGTAGATGGGGCATTACCTAAGTGATATCAGCAAGTGGTCACAGAATACACTAAGATGCATCTACACAATGGAAAATCTTGCAGCCCCGTGACTAAGGAAAGTTACTTTGATTTTCACCAGTCCTTGGAGACACCTCCTCTGGCAGTTAAACCCCCAAGGGAAGGAGCCTCCTGCGAAGTTGTTTGCTCATCTCAGCTGCACCGACAAACCAGTGTCTCCCGTGGGGAGGTGAAGAGGAAAACAGGACGATGAGGCAGGGACTTACCAATCTGAGCCACGGCTTCCTCTCCTGTAAAATGGGCATCATATTTTCACCACAGAATGTTTTCTGTGAGAATTAAGCTGAGTGGACAATCTACAGTCATCTCCCACGGTAGGCCCTGGGTGCCACCTCCCTCCGCTTATCTAATGTCCAGCAAACACCTCCCTGGGGTTTGGTCTAATCCTCAGGCCCAGTTCTGGCCTCTTTTCTCTCTGCCTTCAATGGAGATAATTTTTTCCGTGAAAAGAGGATTCTACTGCAAATATACGCAAAGGACAGGTACAGAGCTTGGAAAAATGGATACAAGTCCTGCAAATAGTTCAAACTGAAATACTGAAAATCAGTTTTCAAATAGCAGATGAAATTCTGCCACCATGCTCCAGTCTTCATTCCCCAAAGGGGAAGCAGTTCAGCCAGTTTTCTCCTTACAGACGCTGAGCTGACACAGAGCGGCGCGCACTGCTAGGGCGAGGTGAGGAGACAGCAGGCTCGGGGGATTTCCACTGAATACACAAGCAAGCAGGTCTCTACCCTGTCCCTCATCATCTCAAAGACAACTTGTATGCTCCGAATACGTCTTTACGAAGTTTCCAGTTACACAGTGTGAGGGGTGGACACTCTACAAAGAGAACGATGAAGTTTTATTTTCTGCCATCTATAAGTTGTTCACCTAAGACCCTAGTGTTGGGCTATAACTGGTGTGAGACATCATGTAAACAGGTGTCATGATCCTAACCATTAATGAGAAAACCAAGACTGAAAATAAGCAAATTATTCACCTGACAATCCAGAGCCAAGAGATGGCAGAGCCAGGCACTGGATGCCTTGGGTTCAGTGCTGGCTGCCAATCCTGCAGTGGTCCAGTCCCTTTCTCAGTGCCCCCATCACCTCCCCATTCCTCAAACTGTAAATGAGGGGGTTGAGCATAGGAGTAAGGACCGTGTAGAAAATGGAGACCACCTTGTCATGGCTGGGGGCCCGGTAGCGCCTAGGCCTCAGGTAGATGAACATGGCTGCCCCATAGAAGACGGTGACAGCTGTCAGGTGGGAGGAGCAGGTGGCCAGAGCCTTTTTCCAGGTCTGAGCAGAGCGCATTCGCAGCACAGTCCCTAGGATGCAAGCATAGGAGGCCACGATGATGGAGAAGGGAAGGAGAAGCATGAAGACACAGCAAGCAAAGAGGAGGGTATCAAAAAGGGACGTGTCTACAC
Organism: Theropithecus gelada; assembly: GCF_003255815.1. Lineage (NCBI taxonomy): Eukaryota > Metazoa > Chordata > Mammalia > Primates > Cercopithecidae > Theropithecus > Theropithecus gelada. The sequence goes on from NC_037673.1 coordinate 177,346,470, forward strand.
AGGCCAGTTTCAATAAAGCTGGAACCTCACAGAAGAAGTGATCCACGTTCCTCGAGCCACAGTAAGGTAAGCTCATGGCTGCCACCATCTGAATCACTCCATCCATTATCCCAAAGGCCCAGGAGCTCCCAGTAATCTGGAGACAGACCTTCTGATTCATGAGGATAGGATAGTGAAGTGGGTGGCTAATGGCCACATAGCGGTCATAAGCCATGAGTCCCAGCAAGAGCCCCTCAGAGCCCACGAGAGAGACAAAGAGGCCAATTTGTATGCCACAGCCCACAAAGGAGATGGACTTCCTGCCAGACAGGAAGTTGGCTGCCATCTTTGGCACAATGTTACAGACCAACATGAGGTCCATGAGGGAGAGCTGGCTGAGGAAGAAGTACATGGGGGTGTGAAGTTGAGGGTCCATGCAGATGAGGAAGATGAGGAGGACGTTCCCACAGAGGGCCACTGTGAAGACCACCATAACCACAGAGAAGAGGACAAGGTCAGTCTGGCTACGGGAGAAGATGCCTACGAGGATGAAGCCATCTGTGTATGATTGGTTCACCATCTTCCCATGGCTTAGTCGTTCACAGTCACCTGAGAACACAGAGAAGTTATGAGATTGAGGGACATGTCTCTATTGTGCTCCAAATTCTTTCGTTCAACAGCATATGCTCCGAGACACGCAGGAGGACACTCTCGTCTTCCTGTGACACCGGTGACAGGACCTCTGCCAGCTCTGGAATTGGACTCCACATGGTTATTCGTGCACGTCCAAACCCAGAGGGTAGAAATGGGATCATTCCATGTGCCCCAGGACTGTTGGACGATTCTCCTTCAGCCAGCAAAGCCCAGGCTTTCCACATAGCTGGGGTCACATGGGTTTGGTCCACTGTCTCTAACAGGCCTTGGACTATTTCATGCCCAAGAGATCATTTACATGTGTTACAAAAAGGAAAGATTATGGAGACGTGAGATGTTCTTTAGTCTTTATTTTGTTCAGGTCAAAAATCCTGGGACCATTTTCAATTTCTCTATTTCTTTAATTCCCTAGGTCCAAACCATCAGAAAGCCCTTTGGCCGTACCCTCAGTGTTTCTCAGAATCTAATTTGCTCTTCCCACCCCCACCAAAACCACCCCAGTCCCAGCCACCCTCCTCTCTCCGATGGGTTATTGGAGCCTCTTCCCCCATCTCCCAGCTTCTATCCTTCAACCCTTGAGTCTATTGTCACAGCATTTGCAGAGAGTCTGCTAAACTGTAAGGCATTTGTGTAACTTTCCTAGTGAAAGTATGTCGATGACATCCCAAATTGCTCCAAATAAAGCCCAGTCCTTACAGTGGAAAGTAAAGTCCTACATCACACACACACACTCACACACATAGACACAGAGACAGACACAGACATACAGACACAAACACACACACACACACAGATACAGAGACAGACACGGACATACAGACACAAACACACACACACACACATAGACACAGAGACAGACACAGACATACAGACACACACACACACACATAGACACAGACACACACATATAGATATATATGGACACACACACACACACATAGACACATACAGACACACACATATAGATACATATAGACACACAGACACATGGAAATACACACACACACACATAGACACACACAGACACACAGATATACACACAGACTTATACAGACACATGGAAATAAACACACACAGACATATGAAAATATACATGCAGAAATACACAGAAACACACAGACACACACATAGGCACATGGAAACACACACAGACACACACAGACACAGACATAGACACACAGACACATGAAAACACGCACCCCCCGCACGTCCCTCTGAGGTGCCCTGTGGCCCCTCCCTTGCTCACAGAGCTCCCGCGGGTCTCCTGGCCTGGGTGCCCACGCCCTCCGTGCTTTGCTCGTTTTCCTCCGTGGAATGCCCTTTCCCAGGTCTCCCTCCCTCCCTGCTTCCTGTCGTTCCTCAGATGCTGGTCTTCGTAGAGAGCTGTTCTGTGGAAGCCAGATGAAAAAGCTGAACGTCTCGCTCTCCCAAGCCCCTTCCTGCTGCCGTTTCTCCAGGGCACCGGCGCCATCTGACACGCACACGCTCCCGTATTTGGACTGTGCCCGTCTGTGAGATCCACCAGAGTGAAGGCACCGTTTCCGATCGCCGTGACCTTGGCAGCCCCCAGAATGGTGCCTGGCTCATAGCAGGACCTCAACCCATACGTGGTGACTGAATAAAGTAAGACGTGATGGAGTGACCTGTGGCTGAAATCTCCATTTTCTGCAGAAAGGCCCCCACTTCACTGGCCGTGGTCTGAGTGTCACAGGAGTTTGCTGTTTGAATCGTTTCTACCAGGGACGGTGAGTGAAAATGGAGGAAACATCTGTAGCTGCTTACAAAGACGAGGACCCGCTCCACACACGGGCGGCCGTTTATCTGTGAGGCCTCTGCACGCTGGTGTATCCATGTCCACCTTACCTCACTGCAAGGCTAAATGCGGCTGCTCCACGGGACGCCACGCTCTCTGTGCCAAGACCCCGGGGAATTTCCTAAACTGGCATGGACCCGCCCAGGCCCAGGACCCTGCAGCTGGCTGCTTGATCTGTGTCCCTAGGTAAGGGAGCTTGTCCTGGTTTGTGCCCAGGAGGGTGTGCCCAGGGGTCCTTGCCTCGGATGACCCCTGGAGTGATGTGGAGGGGATTTCTACAGGAGCAGATCTGTCCCCACAGCCACCAAGCACCATCTCAGCCATATCAGCCACAGGTTCCACCAAGCAGCGAAACAAACGAGGTCCCCCCAGATCCCCCAGCAGAAGAAGGGATGCCCAGCCCTCCCACCGCGTCCAGAGGCACCAGCCACAGGCACCTCCCAGGACGTGCACTCCCCACTCCCCCTCCCCAAATCTCTTAAACTACAGCACTGCGTGGCTGACTGATGCCATTTCTCCCTCCCTCCTGCGTGGTTCCCCTGCTCTCAGACTCACACCCGCTGTGCACTCAGCATCTCCCCTCGGCTGCCTCATGGGCTTGTTCCACCCGAAGTGGCTTCTCCCCCGGAGACGCGCCTGTTCTCCCCTCTCAGCTCAGGGAGTGGCAGAATGTCCAGGTTCACAGGTCACAACACTCGCGTCATCCAGGACTCCCGTCCTTCCCTCCACACACACGTCCCAGACATCGGAAACCCCTGCTGGCTCCTCTTGCAAAACATACCCACGCCGGCCAGCACGCACCCCTGCCAGCTCCCCCCCCAACAGCACACACCCCTGCCACCTCCCCGCCGGCCTGCACGCACCCCTCCCCCCCGGCCCGCACGCACCCCTGCCAGCTCCCGCCTGGCCCCACCACCTCTAGAGCGTCCCTGGAGGGTGGCAATGATCCCGACTGCATTTGCCTTCCAGTCTACCCTGGCACGCCCCAGTCTGTCCCGGTCTATCTGTCACATAGCCCTGGGGTGGACCCATCTCTGCAAGAATAAAGCCAAAGTACTTCCGAAGGAAATGCAAGACTCCTCAGCAGCCCTCCACCACCACCCACGCCTTTCCTTCCCCTCTCCCGGGATTCCCTCCCTGCCCGTCTCCCCAGCCTCCTGGAGCTGCTCCCACGCTGCAGGACAAGGCCAGCCCCGGGGCCTGGACACTTTCTCTCACCTCCGTGCAGAAGGCTCTTCCCAGACCGGCCCTGCCTTGCTCCCTCACCTCCTCCTCCTCACTTCTCAGTAAGGCCTTCCCTCAGCACCCGTTCAGAGTTGAAACCTTCTTCCTCTGCCTCCCTTCCCCGCCTTGGTTCCCACAGCAGGTCAATGGGCATGGCGGGCCCCAGGTTGCTCATGCGGGTGTCTGTTCTCTGCTTTCCCAACTAGAACCCATGTTCCCCGGTGCCACGGGTGCTCGTGGCGGGATCCCTGGCTCCCAGAACAGTGCCTGCCACATCTGTTATGTGCTCATTCTCACTCTGTCGCCCAGGCTGGAGTGGAGCGGCGCCATCTCAGCTCACTGCAACCTCCATCTCCTGGATTCAAGCAATTCTCGTGCCTCAACCTCCTGATTAGCTGGGATTACAAGCCTGTGCCACCACACCTGGCTAATTTTTATATTTTTAGTAGAGATGGGTTTTGCCACGTTGGTGAGGCTAGTGTCAAACTCCTCGCTTCAAGTGATCTGCCCCCTCCGCCTCCCAAAGTGCTGGAATTATAGGCGTGAGCCACTGCGCCGGCCACACTCAGTCAATACGTGTTGAATGAATAATAATTGTGTTGGCTGGGTACTCTGGTTCATGCCTGTAATCCCAGCAGTTTTGGAGGCCGAGGCAGAAGGACCACTTGAGGTCAGGCGTTTGAGACCAACCTGAGCAACAAAGCAAGTCCCCGTCTCTATTGTAAAAATAGAAACAGTTATCCGGGCCTGGTGATTCACACCTGTGGTCCCAGCTACTCGGGAGGCTGAGGCAGGAGGATCACTTGATCCCAGAAGTTCGAGGCTACACTGAGCAGTGATCATGCCGCTGCACTCCAGCCTGGCTAGCAGAGCAATATCATGTCTCAAAAAAAAAAGAAAATGTACTATGAAATACAACAGAATTTATTCTTCCATCTCACTGGCTCGCTTTCCTGCTCTCTAACTTCAGACCTTTCCTTTGGGTGTTTAGTTAATGGCTTCACTTTTCTTCCTAGAAACCACAACACAGAAGAAGCCACCGCGTCTCTGCCATATTCTCCCCGGGACGGGAGGACCCCATCCCTCGTCAGCCCCCTCCTTCCTACCCCTTCACCTTCGCTCTCCCCACACATCTGTCCTTGTCTTCCTGTTGTGGACCACTCTCCACCCCGGGGACCCAGAGCCAAGTCTCCAACCCAGACAGAGGGAGAGGGACAGGAAAAGGGGAGTAAGACACCAAGGATAGAGAGAGAAAGAAGTGGGTCAAAGGAAGAGGATGAGAAGAAAGAGTGAGGAGAGACCCACACCAGAAGGGGGATGCCCCTCCAAAAACCCAGACAATTACACCCTGATGGAGGCAGACAGTAGGAGGAAGAGCAAGTGCTGATGAACAAGAGAAATGGGGACGTGAACCAGCAACAGGAGCAGGAGCTGCAGGGAAGAGAGAGGAGGCAACAGGACAAGACCCTCACTCACCCGTGGGTGGGTCCCCTGCAGGGAAACAAACTCAGCAGGGAGGCCTGCGGAGGAGATCCTAGCGTCAGAATCATGCACTCATCCTCCTGTGTTTGCTCCCACTGGGTCAGGAGACAGGAGGAGCCGCAGCCCCGACCTCCTTCCCCAGCCCCGGCCAACTCCTCGTCAGGCTGCGGAGCCCACGGCACCCCCGACCTCTGGTGGCCCCTCAGGCTCAGGGAGTGTGGTTCACACAGACCACAGCCTCCTCTCAGAGGGAGAAACAGGCTCGGAGAAGGAGCTGATGCTGGGCAGGAAAGGTGGAGCCAGCAGCGGTGCCCTGAGCACACCCAGGATGCCCACCTCCCTGCAGGACACCCTGGCTCTGGCCCAGGTGGCAGAACCGCCTCCCACTGCCCACACAGGTACTGAACCCAGACATGGGGTGAGGAGGGGAAGCTGACTTCAGACCTCAGCTCCCAGGGGACCCCACAGACTCCAGCCCTGGAAGAGGCGCTCCCAAGATTACAATTAAAAAGACCCACAGAGGGGCCTGGGGACAGGAACAGGAACAGGGTCAGTGGGGACAGTGTGAGGAAACCCAGCTTGGGGGGAGGAATGCAGGGCACAGGAATACAGGAATGCAGAGGACATTCTTGGTGCTCCACATTGCCCCCCCCACACACGTCCACTTCCCAGTGACTCCAGCACCTCCCATGGGGTCTCCACGTCACACACACACGTCCACTTCCCAGTGACTCCAGCACCTCCCATGGGGTCTCCATGTCACACACACACGTCCACTTCCCAGTGACTCCAGCACCTCCCATGGGGTCTCCACGTCACACACACACGTCCACTTCCCAGTGACTCCAGCACCCTCCCATGGGGTCTCCATGTCACAGCTGTCCCTTGGCCCTTGCTGCACCCCACAGCCCACACCTGTCCTTCACCTGCCCCATTAAGTCAGCCTACATCTCCCGTGACGTGCACAGCACTGGGTGGGGGGCTCTGGACACAGTCCTTGCTCAAGGGGTTCACAACCTCGTGGGAGGGAAAGAACAGTCCCCTCTTCACGAGAGTCAAGTGGAGCGTGGGGGCCTGGCTGGGGTCATCATAACCCTGACAGGCGTTTCTGCAGGGTCTGTCCTCATGGGCTGCTGGGGATGGGGCTGAAATCCACGGTTCTGATGCTGCCACGTGTGCAGGCATGGGGAGCACTGCCTTCTACTCTCAAGAGCATTTCACATTGGAGGATGCATTTTGTGGTCACTCTGTGGCTTTATGTCCCACGGAAGCAGGTCATTTTCTCAGGGGCCAGTGTGCTTGAAATCCCCTTGCCACACGGCTCAGACACCACAGGGGTTTGTTCTAAATCTCCAGTTCCCTGGTGTCTTTCCCACCACACTTCTGGTGTGTGCCGTCTCCCTGATCCAGCTTCCAGCTACCGCAGGAGTCTGAGGAACATGCAGGCGAGGAGGCCATGAGGGAGACGCAGGAAGACCAGGGACAGACGGAGATAGACTAGAGAGGAAGGGAATGGCCACCTCGCAGCTGGTGTGGTGCAGGCTGGCTTTTGAGAACTGGACCTGGAGCATCTCCTACTCCTCTCCCATCCTGGCCTTCTCCTCTATCCTCCTATGTACCCAATGATTTCCACACTCACTTTTTCTCCAGCCACTTCTCCCCATCAGCATTTCCTCTCTCTACTTCCTCTGTTACTCTTCAGCCTTATCTAATTCCCCAAGACCCAGCTCAAGCCCACCTCCAGCCAGAATTCCTGCAGAACTCAATCCACCACGGCCTCCGCCTGCCGCGGCTTCCTGTCCGTTCCTCTGGCAACGTATGTCCACGGCCTGCTGACAGCTCTTGTGTTGCCTTTTATCGTATTATTCAGGGGAAACTTTTGATCACGTGCAAACTAGGAAACACTTTTATTTTTGTACAGCCACTGCTTTTAAATAAGACATCACAATTCATTCTCCACGTCTTCATGACATCTCTTGCAGATCAAGAGTTTTCTGGTGACTTTGGGTGATAAGACAAAGGCTCATTTATATATTCTAAAATCCAGTCCATTGAAAATGAAAATTTGAATCTCACATTCAATTTGGTGTTGGTCCCCTTGACACAGCCTAAATCGAGACTAACTTGGGGCTTGGAGACCCACAGAAGGGAAGGGAGAAGAGTCTGCTAACAGCAATCATAGTATGTATCCTTTCAGATTTTAAGGGAGGTGGGGATACTCTTTGAAATATCAGTTTTTCTCAAATAAATTACTAGGATGTCTGAACCGATTTCTTTTATTTGGAGAACTACTTTGCATAAATAGAGGCACTCTCTTTTACATGAGTAGCTTAATTTAAAAATGTTTAATCTGGCGTGGTGGTGCATGTCTGTGGTCCCAGCTACTCCAGAGGCTGAGGTGGGAGGATCACTTAAGCCCAGGAGGTCAAGGCTGCAGTGAACTGAGATCACACCCCTGCACTCCAGCCTGGGCAACAGAGCCAGACCCTGTCTCAAAAATATATATATATATGTGTGTGTGTGTATATATATGTGTGTGTGTGTGTGTGTGTGTGTGTGTATATATATAGTCTAGGATATTCAAATTGTCAAACTCCCCTAATTTTTGTGCTAAAATGAAAGCAGCAGCTGTCACATAAATATCCAGGAGATGTCATTATTGATGTTTCTCTGTTAAGAATTCTTCTTAAATGCTCATCCTATTATTATGTTTTATTCTTGATAGTTTAGAGAAACCCACTGATGTATATACTGAGGAAATTATATAATTTCTGAAATTTATTTGTAGATAATCCAGTTGTGAAGGGGAGAGGGAGAGGTGGGTGGGGTGTAGACGTAACAGTGTTGACCCTGAGCTGCCAATTGCCAGCACTGGGTGGTGAGTGCAGAGAAGTTTATTATACGATGCTTCCAGGCTTTGGATGTGTCTAAAATGCTCCATAACAAGAACTTGGAAGGTCGCTCTACACTGGTTGAGTGAACTATAATGTGTCCACATAACAGAGTGCCGTACAACTGTAAAAGGACATCGAGTGTTTCTTCTGCACTGGAGTGATCTTCAGGAGATAATGAGGGAAAAGCGTGGTGCAGAACAGAACACAGCCTGCGGCCTCCGGTGTGAGAAAGGAGGAAATCTATGAACAAGGTTGTTTTTACATTTTCAAAATCAACTATAAAAGGATGATTGCGGCTGGGCGCGGTGGCTCAAGCCTGTAATCCCAGCACTTTGGGAGGCCGAGACGGGCGAATCACGAGGTCAGGAGATCGAGACCATCCTGGCTAACACAGTGAAACCCCGTCTCTACTAAAAATACAAAAAATTAGCCGGGCGAGGTGGCGGTGCCTGTAGTCCCAGCTACTCGGGAGGCTGAGGCAGGAGAATGGCGGGAACTCGGGAGGCAGGGCTTGCAGTGAACTGGGATCTGGCCACTTCACTCCTGCCTGGGTGACAGAGCCAGACTCCGTCTCAAAAAAAAAAAAAAAGGATAATTGCAAACTAATAAATACGGTTCCACGTTGGAGGAGGGAAGAAATGTGTGTACGAGATAGAGACAGAAACTAGCTTTTTTTTTTAAGAGACAGGGTCTTGCTCTGTGGCCCAGGCTGGAGTGCAGCAGTACCATCATGGCTCACTGCAGCCTCCAACTCCTGAGGTAAGGGCACTCTCCTGAGCTCCAGAGACCCTCCCGCCTTAGCCCCTGAGTAGCTAGGACCACAGGAGTGTGCCACCACACCTGGGTGATTCTTTAAGTTTTTGTAGAGATGAGTCGTGCTATGTTGCCCAGGCTGGTCTCAAACTTCTGGCTTCAAGCAATCATCCCCCCTCAGCCTCCCAAAGTGCTGGGATTACAGGCAAGAGCCGCCACTCCTGGCTAAAACTACACATCTTTAAGTGTGCTCTATTTTATAGTTGGACTTCAGTATATGTTTCATACAATTAAAAATCAAAATTAAATCAAAAAGTAAAAAAATTTCAGCCACTGTGAACTAGTTTGTATGAGAACAACTTTCATGATAAGAACAATTGGAGAAGTTGGATAAAATCTAAAAATGAAATATTTTATAAGAGATTATAAAGATGCCGAAACAGCCACAACTCAAGGGTCTGAGACCCGGGGACATGTTCTCGGCTGAGCTGGACATTGCATGGTGCTTTTCCTCTCGAGGCATTTGCTGACTCATCCCTGGCACAGGGCCCAGAGGCTGGGAAGCTGAGTGAAGCCTCTTGTCATCTCACAGATCTGGGAGGGAAAGATTGGGTTTAGAGACCTCAAAAAACACCCAGACATCCGGCTAGGACCCCAGGAACACTACACACTAAGAGTAATTATTAATCAGAAATAGACAGTTCTCACAAAGACTGAACTCAGCTCCACATGGATCAGCCACAGGTCCACGCGGACCAGCCGCAGGTCCACGCGCATCAGCCACAGCTCCATGCGGATCAGCCACAGGTTCACATGGATCAGCCACAGCTCCACATGGATCAGTCACAGGTTCACACGGATCAGCCACAGGTTCTCATGGATCAGCCACAGCTCCACACGCATCAGCCACAGGTTCACACGGATCAGTCACAGGTTCACATGGATCAGCCACAGGTTCACATGGATCAGCCACAGGTTCACACGGATCAGCCACAGCTCCACACGGATCAGTCACAGGTTCACATGGATCAGCCACAGGTTCACACGGATCAGCCACAGGTTCACACGGATCAGCCACAGCTCCACACGCATCAGCCACAGGTTCACATGGATCAGCCACAGGTTCACACAGATCAGCCACAGGTCCACGTGGATCAGCCACAGGTCCACGCAGGTCAGCCACAGGTTCACACAGATCAGCCACAGGTTCACGCAGATCGGCCACAGGTTCACGTGGGTCAGCCACAGGTCCACGCACATCAGCCACATGTTCACACGGATCAGCCACAGGTTCACGTGCATCAGCCACAGGTTCACATGGATCAGCCACAGGTTCATGCAGGTCAGCCTCAGGTTCACGTGCATCAGCCACAGGTTCACGCACATCAGCCACATGTTCACACGGATCAGCCACAGGTCCACACACATCAGCCACAGGTTCACATGGACCAGCCACAGGTTCATGCGGGTCAGCCTCAGGTCCACGTGGATCAGCCACGGGCTGCTCATCTAGCTGCCCCCATAAGCAAAGGTAAATCTTCTCTAGAAGAAAAGGGTATTATTACCCACAGCTTCAGATTATTTGTGTCATTTGTCTGCCATTCAAGAAAAAATTACCAGGCATTCTAGGGACAGGATAAAAGGACCAAATTCAAAAGGAAAAAAAAGAAACAAACCTAAAGGAGATCCAGATTGGCATTGCCATTCATGAGCTTTAAATTAACTGTTATCACGATGTTCAAGAGCAAAACACCAAGATGGATCATTTCACCAGACACCCGTAACCTTTGAAAAGAATAAAGTGAAACTCTAGAACTGAAAGTATCAAAAGCTAAATCAACAACTGAACAGATGAATTTGGCAGTAGTTTAGACACAGATAGTTAGTGAACTGAGTATGAGGTCAGCAGACAAAACCAAGGCTGAAATACAGAGAAAAAAGAACGTGAACTATGGAAGGGAGGGTGAGAAACACACAGGCATAGCAAGGTCTCACTTCTATGTTGCTGGCGTCCCAAAAGTAGAGGGGCAGGAAAGAATAGGATGCAAACAATATTTTTTAAAAATATAGATGGAAGCCGAGGAGTGGTAAAAGCCAGGTCTCATGGCTCATGCCTGTAATCTCAGCACTTTGGGAGGCCAAGGCATGAGGATCACTTGAGGCCAGGAGTTGGAGACCAGCCTGAGCAAAATAGAGAGACCCCATCTCTACAAAACATTTTAAAATAAGCCAGGTGCGGTGGTGGGCACCTGTGGACCCAGCTACTTGGGAGACTGAGGCAGGAGGATCACTTAAGCACAGGAGGTTAAGGCTGCAGTGAGCCAAGATTGTGTCACTGCACTCCAGCCTGGGCAAAAGAGTGAGACTCTGTCTCAATTTAAAAAAAAAAAAAAAGAAAAGAAAAGAAAAAAAAAATATGGGTGGAGCAATTTTTTTAAAGTGATGAAAGACATCAAGTCACAGATTAAGAAACTCTATTAACCAATAGCAAGATGAATACAAAGAAGTCCAAGCTAGGCTCACAATAGCATTACAGCTGATAATCAAAACAAAAAGAAAAGTTTTAGCAGTATCCAGAAGAAAAAACAAATTACATTATAAAGTGCAACAAGAAGACTAACAGCAGTCTTTCCAACACACACACACACACACACACAACAATGATGAAAGCTAAAATGGCACCTTTAAAGTCTTGGATTAAAATTACTGCCCATGTAGAATTATAGTTCCAACAGAAATATTATTTTAAAATGAAGGCAAATAAAGATGAATTCATGCAAAGAAAAACTTTAGAGTATTTTCTTTCAGAAGATTTGCATCAAAATAAAACAAAACCACAAAAATGAAAAAAGGAACTGAAACAAAAAGCAAAATACAAAACCCTAAAAGGAATTCTACAAGCAGAAGCAGATGGAAAATGATCCCAGAGGATGGGCATGCAAAGAGGCCTGAAGAACGATAGAAAGGTCAAATGTGTGAGTGAATCCACCTGCATATTGACAATATCAAATCAGGTTAGGCTGTGTGGGGTTTAAGGTATGTGTAGAATCTAACTGCATATAAGCAATGACAAAGAAGGCAGAGCAGTGGGGGAAATAATGTGTTCTAAGGTCCTCATGAAAGCCAGGAAGTAGCAAAAATACATCTTTATATGAGACACTAGTAAGTGAGGTATGTGGGTTGTAATTCCCAGGTCGCCACCTAAAGAATAAAGAAAATAACTAAGTTATTAGAGAAAGAAGAAATAAATGGTAAATACCACTTTTTTTCTTTGAGACAGAGTCTCGCTCTGTCACCCAGGCTGCAGTGAGTGCAGTGGTACAATCTCTGCTCACTGCAACCTCCACCTCCTGGACTCAAGCAATTCTCCTGCCTCAGCTTCCTGAGTAGCTGGGATTATAGGCCTGCACCACCACCCAGCTAATTTTTGTATTTTTAGTAGAGAGGGGGTTTCACCATGTTAGCCAGGCTGGTCTCAAGCTCCTGGCCTCAAGTCATCTTCCTGCTTTGACCTCCCAAAGTGCTGAGATTACAGGCATGAGCCACCGGCACCTGGCCAAATATCACTTTCTTAGTTCCTCTCCTAAGTGCCCCCAAAAAAGGCAGGGAGAAAAAGATAAGCCAAGTAGGACACGTAAAAAGCAAATAGTAAGATTATGGATTCAAACCTAAATATATCAGATATTGATATGAGCTTAATTGTATCCCTCAAAATTTATATGTTGAAGCCCTAATCCTCAGTACCTCCAAATGTGACTATATTTGGTGATGGGTGTAATGGAGGTGATTAAATTAAAATGAGGCTCTTAGGGTGGGCCCTAATCCAAACTGACTTGTTTCCTTGTGAAAAAATAAATTTCTATTATTTAAGCCACTTCATCTGTGGTGCTATGAAAAGTTAGCCCTGGCGAACTGATCCAAAATTATATATACATTAAACGTAAATGGACTAAACACGTCAAATAAGAGATGAAGATATCAGGCTCAATTGTTTTAAAAAACATAAACTGCATACAAAAATTTCTCTTAAAATTAAGGATATTAACAGGTATAAAACAAAAGAATGGACTAATACACACCCTGCCAATAATAACAACAAATGTGATGAAGTAAATGTTAAATTCAGGCAAAGCAGACATAAAAGCATTAGGCTAAACTGGAAAAAAAGGTTTTTCACAAAAGGATCAACCCACCAAGAAGATATAGCAAAAATATATATATACACACACGTACATATATAATCTCAAATATACAAAGGGAAACTTGACAGAACTAAAAGTGGAAATAGGCCAGGCACTGGGGCTCACGCCTGTAATCCCAGCACCGAGGCGGGCAGATCACTTGAGGTCGGGAGTTTGAGACCAGCCTGGCCAACATGGTGAAACCTCATCTCTACTAAAAATACAAAAATAAACCAGGTGTGGTGGTGTAATTCCAGCTACTCGGGAGGCTGAGGCAGAAGAATTGCTTTAACCTGGGAGGTGGAGGTTGCAGTGAGCCAAGATCACACCACTTCACTCCAGCTTGTGTGACAGAACGAAACTCCATCTCAAAAAAAAAAAAAAAAAAAAGGCTGAGCACAGTGGCTCTCGCCTGTAATCCCAGCACTTTGGGAGGCTGAGGCGGGCAGATCTCGAGGTCAGGAGATCGGGACCATCCTGGCTAACACGGTGAAACCCCGTCTCTACTAAAAATACAAAAAAATTAGCCAGGCGAGGTGGCGGGCGCCTGTTGTCCCAGCTACTCAGGAGGCTGAGGCAGGAGAATGGGGTGAACTCAGGAGGTGGAGCTTGCAGTGAGCGGAGATCGTGCCACCGCACTCCAGCCTGGGGAACAGAGCGAGACTCCGTTTCAAAAAAAAAGTGGAAATAGACAAGTTCACAATAATAATGTGAGATTTTGGCCCACGTGTCTTTGACACACTGGGGCCTTGCTGACCCTGGAAGGACTGCCCCTCCCAGGCTGGCTCATTCTTAGACACAGTCACAGATGCTTGCGAGCTCACCTTTCCTCTGCAGACCAACCAACCCAGAGCCCAGGGCTGCCTCCTTACTGGGCTCTCATACTCTGGACCCTGTCCACCTGCCCTACTCACCGCAGGGCAGGTACCAACAGTGAGGAATTGCCCCTATGTCCCAGAGCCCACAGAAATTACTGACTGGCAGGTCCTAACCCTTCTTGCCCTGCCTTGCCCATTCCTCCCCACAGAAACCACAATACAGGCTCAGTCCACGTTTCCCAGCTCCCTCTGCCTCCTAGAGGACCCTACTACATCCCCATGTGGCCATTCATGGGGTGCCTTACTCCCGTTTCTGGGGAATCTGTGAGTGTGCAAACATCTTCCCCCATGACAGGCACTTATGTGTGTGTGCGTCTAACCACACCTGATTCACATAAATCCTGGGTATGCTTATAACATTTACACGGGTTGGTTTTTTAATGTTAAACCATCATAACATTCATGGAATTAATACAACTTTTGTTGTGTAATATTCTTTTTATATATCACTGTAGTCGAGTAGCTAATATTTTGCTGCTTAAGATTTTTGTATCTATATTCATGAGAGAGAATGGCCTGTAACTTTCCCTTCCTGTAACATCCTTGTCACGTGCTGGGTTAAAAGTTATGCTGTCCTCATAGAAAGAGCGGGAAGAGTCTCCTCTCCCTTTTAAAACATTCCTGGGGCCGGGCGCGGTGGCTCAAGCCTGTAATCCCAGCACTTTGGGAGGCCGAGGCGGGTGGATCACGAGGTCAGGAGATGGAGACCATCCTGGCTAACACGGTGAAACCCCGTCTCTACTAAAAATACAAAAAACTAGCCGGGCGAGGTGGCGGCGCCTGTAGTCCCAGCTACTCGGGAGGCTGAGGCGGGAGAATGGCGGGAACCCGGGAGGCGGAGCTTGCAGTGAGCCGAGATCTGGCCACTGCACTCCAGCCTGGGCGACAGAGCAAGACTCCGTCTCAAAAAAAAAAATTATTCATACCAGACTGAACTGGGTCCTGGTACACTAAGGCCAACATCCACAGCTAATGATGAGAACATTAGGAATCTACTTTCTTAGCAATTTCAAAGAATACAATACATATATTATATGTAATATAATATATTATACATAATATAGTGATTATTAACTATAGTCACCATGCTGTGCAATCGATCTCAAAAATGTATTCCTCCTAACTGAAACTTTATACTCTTTGACCAAAATCTCCCCAGTCCCCCAGCCCCAGCCTGTGATCCACCTTTGTATGCTCTGCCTCCATAAGCGTGTTTTAGATTCTGGATACGAGTGAGATGTGTGGAATGTATCCTCCTGGGCCTGGCTTATTTCACTGAGCCAGCGTAGAGTCCTCCAGGCTCATCTATGTTGTCATGGAGGAGCTCACAGCAGAGGAGGGGGCTGTGGATGGAGTCTTGGGAAGGTTGGAAGAGTAAAGGGGAATTTTAGACGTTTCTCTATAGAGTGGTTAAGTTTCAGTAGGAGGAGACAGAGAAGCAAAGTAAGTTCCCAGGAGAGAAGAGCTTGATGGCAAGTGTGGAGGGGAAATACCAGGCCCCTGCACAGACCCAGGGCAGAGCAGCTGGCTGTGCAGGGATAGCCCAGAGGGAGGCTGGGACAGAGGGAGGCTGGGACAGAGGGAGGCTGGGACAGAGGGAGGCCGGGACAGAGGGAGGCTGGGACAGAGGGAGGCTGGGACAGAGGGAGGCTGGCACTGTAGGGAGATTCTGTAAAGCCTGCTTTGCTATCCCTGGAACCAGCATGACCAGGGCCTGTTTTCCTAGGTCCTCAGCGTCCACTCCCTACACTGGCCCCTCTCCCCGCAATCCATCTCCCCTCAGCCCTCTGATCTGACCGAGGTTCTCTGTCGTTTTGCCTCCAGCTGAAGCCCCCAGTAGCTTTGTATGGCAAGTGAAACACGCTTTATTGCTGTTGTGAAAATAAAAGGAAACCAGTAAAATAAAACCAAACAGTTAAAAGGAACAGATAAGTTGGCGATTCTACTATTGGGTTTCGAATGAATTTGCCATTTTGGAAAGAGATCTGTTTCCATGAGACATAAAGCCAAGCCCAGAGTGACCGTAAAATGTATCATCCAACTTGGACACTCTTGAGAGTGAAAGGCAGCGCAGCCTGTGCCTGCACGGGTGGCAGCATCAGAAACGTGCACGTCAGCCCTGTCCCAGCAACCCACCGAGGCACTGGCCCTGCAGAAATGCCTGTCAGGGTTTGGGATGACCCAAGGCCCACATGCCTCCACCCGACTCCTCTGCATGTGGTGCTGCTCTTTCCCTTCCATGAGGTATGAGATGGAGACCCCATGAGGGCGCTGGGGGTCACTGGGAAAGGCTGAATGTGGGGGTCCTGTAGAACACCAGGAATATGCCCTGCATTCTTGTGTGAAAGGAAAATAAATCCTAGGGCCCTGAGATCACTAAGCTAAAGGGAAAAGTCAAGCTGGGAACTGCTGAGGGCAAACCTGCCTCCTGTTCTATTCAAAGTCACCCATCTGCTCACTGAGGTAAATGCATATCTGGTTGCCTCCTTTGGAGACGCTCATCACAAACTCAAAACAATGCAACCATTTGTCTCTTATCTACCCATGACCTGGAAGCCCCCTCCCCGCTTAGTTGTCCCACATTTGCTTCGAGTTGCGCTGCCTCTCGAGACCAAGCCAATGTTCCTTTTACAGATGCTGATTGATGTCTCACGTCTTCTAAAATGCGTAAGATCAAACTGTGCCCTGACCACCTTGGCCACATGTTAGGACCTCCTGAGGCTGTATCACGGGTGCAGGTCTTCAATCTCGGCAAAATAAACTTTCTAAATTAACCAAGACCTATCTCAGATATTTGGGGTTCACATTTTGGTAACCACGGGGAGATTCTGAGTGGAGATGCCCCTGACCTTTGACAGATCTCCTATCAGTGCTTGATACCAGCATGAGCCAACTTCATGGCTCAAACCAACAGGACAACATGCTGAGGTCTGGGAGCACCTCCTCCAGAGAATGAATCCCTGATCTCCCACAATTTGGTCAAGATTTTAAGTTTATTTTCCTGAACAACTCTCCTTTTTTGGAGTTTTATTTGCTTCCAGCAAGAAAGGAAAGATTTCCTGCTTCCATGATGATGGAAAGCAGATAACTCCCTACGGAGCTTGAGCTCACTCCCAGCAGGGAAGATGAGTTTAAGCTGTTTCTCCTGCTTCTATGATGGTAAACAGCGGTCTTCAGCCTCAGACCCATCCCTAGGTAAGTAGTGTAATACCTAACCTTGTTTTAACATGAATAGACTCTCCCTTAGCTACCTAACCTTGTTTTAATATGAATCCACTCTCCCTTCGCTGAGAAAACCAGACGGACTCCATTTGGCTCTGTCATTCACAAGACATCAAGGGCTCCTCACCCACCACCTTCCTCAAGGAGGTAACTTGTGTAAACTGACTCTCCGCATATCAAAGAGTCGCATTAACTGATAAGGTGCTGTGGCGAGCTACGTCTGTAGTTTCCAGGAATTCACTCGGGAGATAGCACCATAAAGCCCCCACGTGTGTGTCGGGCAGAGCCCCCACACCTGTCACCTTGGGATGAATTTAGAGCCCTGGCACCTGGAACTGTTTTTCCTGGAACCGTTTATCCTTTTAACTTTGTGCATGTTTTTACTTCTGTAGAATTGCTACAGTTAAGCACCCCCTCCCCTCTCTAAACCAAAGTATAAAAGAAAGTCAAGCCCCTTCCTTGGACCGAGAGAATTTTGAGCGTTAGCCGTCTCTGGGTCGCCGGCTAATAAAGGACACCTGAATTCATCTCGAAGTGTGGCGTTTCTTTCTAACTCATTTGGGTACAACAGTAGCTGAATTGGGGTTTTGTCTTGGCTAACGTTTAACGACCAGCTGGCTGAATTTCTTCTTGCCATTACAGCACTGAGTGACCATATTGTTGGGCTTTGTTGTTGTTGTTGTTTGTTTCAGTCTCTCTCCCATCAGATTTGACCAACTCTACCTCACTTGGTCAAATCCGAGTGACAATTCCAAATTATGGTTGGTAACAATGCCTCCCTAATTTGGCTAAAATTCCTTGCAGCTACAAAAGAGGAAAAAGCAAAGCAAAAACAAAACAAAACAAACGAACAAAAATGAGCTTGGTTACTGTGTTTGCTTTCTGTCTTAAAAAATAAATGTTCTTTAATTTACTTTTCTTCCACCCTATACCTCCTACCCACTTTACCATCTGCAGGACCAAAAAATCTAAAGAAGGCTTCTAATTACTTGAACCCCTTTAAAGAATGCAGAACAAAGGCACCACTCACTCCTTTCGGGGTGTTCTGTTTTCTTTGTGGAGTTTCAAGAGTTGTGGGCAAATTCTTCTTAGGTCTAAAGCTGTTTTCCTGTATTGTGTGACCTGACCTCTTTGACTTTGGGGGTACCAGAGATTACCTTATACTGTGAGAGGATTTGACCTTGGTGTGTGTAACGGTGGACAAGAGCTACAAAGTAGGCCGGGTGCGGTGGCTCAAGCCTGTAATCCCAGCACTTTGGGAGGCCGAGACGGGCGGATCACGAGGTCAGGAGATCGAGACCATCCTGGCTAACACGGTGAAACCCCGTCTCTACTAAATAAAAAATACAAAAAACTAGCCGGGCGAGGTGGCGGCGCCTGTAGTCCCAGCTACTCGGGAGGCTGAGGCCGGAGAATGGCGTGAACCCGGGAGGCGGAGCTTGCAGTGAGCTGAGATCCGGCCACTGCACTCCAGCCTGGGTGACAGAGCGAGACTCCGTCTCAAAAAAAAAAAAAAGAGCTACAAAGTAGGGGCGGCTGAGCAGTTTAAAGGAAGTGGTCTTGGCTGTTGTTGTGGGTTTTTTTCTGTCTCCCAGGAAGCTGTTGTTTAAGGATCCTAATTCTAGTTCGGACACGTATTCTACAGGGTCTACCCTATTGCTTTTTCTCCCAAAATTAATCTCTATTTGGCTTGTCTGTGTCCATTTGCGTGAGGAATTGAACTGCTGTTTTTATAGGTAAATGACAGACTGAGTTTTCTCAGCTCCAAAGAGAAAGGGCATTTACTCCTCCCAGCCAAAAGGCACCCCTCAGTGGCCGGGAGCCTCTTGTGAGTGTCTGGGGGTTGACCCCCTGTGACATGCAGCAGCCCGACAGGGAAATACCCAGCAAAAATTAATTTTTAAAGGGCTCGTCCAGGAAACACATGTAAGGGCTAATCACTCAGCATTTTGAGCCCTCTCAGAGGTCATAAACTGCTGGAGAGAGAAACGGAGACTTGTAAGAGGGTGGAAATGACTCTGTGGTGACACACTGTGGAGTGCGACCCACAAGCAGCATGCATCGATCCACCCCACAAAAACCCTAGGCCACAGCTCAGTTCCTCTTTATAAGAAAAAAAGTGGAAAACAAATAATCTAAGAACAAGGAGGAAACAAGGAGACTGACCCCCTTTTAAGGACTCTGTAGGTTTTATGTCACCTCTACTTGACAGAATTTATGTAAAATGGAAGTCATATGGCCTTTGTGCACATTTACATTAAGGAAAAAAGCCCTAAGGTCAACCTGCAAACTACAGAGTTCCTAGGTCCTCTTTTTTCTCTATTTTCTTTTCTGGCTGCTTTAAATCTGCTGTTATTTTTCTATAAGGTTAGAAACCAATGTTTGGATCTAATAGGTTTTTTGTTTGCAAGCTGGTGAATTTGTATTTATCTCATGGTTAAAGTTCTGAAGTAAAAGTTATAAGATCTTTGTTTGTGTTTGTGTGTGTGTGTGTATTTTAAAAGCCTTTATAATTTCTTTTTTTCTTTTTTTTTGAGACAGAGTCTCGCTCTGTCACCCAGGCTGGAGTGCAGTGGCGCGATCTCGGTTCACTGCAAGCTCCGCCTCCTGGGTTCACGCCATTCTCCTGCCTCAGCCTCCTGAGTAGCTGGGACTACAGGTGCCCGCCACCACGCCCAGCTAATTTTTTTTTTTTTTTTTGTATTTTTAATAGAAATGGAGTTTCACCGTGGTCTCAATCTCCTGACCTCATGATCCGCCCACCTCAGCCTCCCAAAGTGCTGGGATTACAGGCATGAGCCACTGCACCCAGCCAAGGCCTTTATAATTTCTATAATTTTATGTTTAATTGACAATTAAATCTGTTTTAATTTCCCTCTAGAACACCAGACTTTTTCTCTCTCTGTAACTTATTATGTAAATTTTACTACTTGATTTTCACCTGAGTTGTTTCCTTTAATATGCAAATTTAAGGCTATGTAACTGACAACTGCCGGGGTAGTGTAACAGGTTATCAAGAATTTGAAAGTCTAAGATAGAAAAAAAAAGTTCTTTATGAATCTGTAAGATGTACTTCAATTGTCATGCCTAATACATCTATGGATTTATGTGTTATGTTCACAATGTTTCACTACTGAAAATGTATAAAAGAGCTCTAATTGGCTTAAGAAAATAAAAGTGCTTGAATAAAATATTTTATCAGGAAAAAAAGAAAAGACTAGTCAAATGCTTTTTCAAGTTTACATAACTTAAGTAAAATCTTTAATAAATAAACTAGCTTTAAAATTATTGGTAAGGTAATATTAGAAATGTCTTGAGAACTGACAGCATACGTATTTTTGCATTTATTAATCAAGCAATTTTATACTTATCCCTGCCAAATAGTATAAGGTGTTAAAATTTGGCATAGGGGTTACAAAACTACAAACCCAGCCCATGACAGAACGATCTTTTCTGATATAATTTTTTAATTTTTAATAAATAAGACGTTGATACTGGTTTAATGAAAATAGCTACATCTTGACTTTAGTAAGATACCATAATTGCTAATCTTGTGGCTTTAGATGGGCTAGTCCACAGGCAGTAAGATTTGTTTTGGAAAAGGACTGTTATCATCTTTGTTTCAAAGCTAAACCATAAACTAAGTTCCTCCCAAAGTTAGTTCAGTCTACACCCAGGAATGAACAAGGACCTTGCAGTTGAGAAGCAAGATGGAGTCAGTTAGGTCAGATCTTTTTCACTGTCTCAATTGTAATTTTGCAATGGTGTTTCCATACCTTTAAATGATGACTACTGTAGTTTTCATAAATAATCTAGTTAAATGATTAAAATAAAATAATTAGGAAAATGTAATGGGATAAATACTTATAAATAAACTCACCACAATTTAAAATCTAAAGTTATATTAAATTAAATAATAGATATTTTAGTATTGGGGTATTTTCCAATAAAAAACATATTGTTGGAAAACATTCTTTCTAAAAATAAATGTGTGTCCTTTTTAAAAAGGTGAACATTTTTGTCTAATTCAAAGCTTATTTAAATGTTATTTATAAAACAAGGTAAAAAAACAGGAAATAAGAGAGATGTAAAGAAAGTTATAAAAATAAAGAGTTTTTTTGTTAGGTAGCTTAAAGAGAAATAATTTTATATGAGAAAGAATCTCATTTAGTCCTAAATGAGGACTAAATTTAGTCCTAGAATAAAATGACTGGTTAAGAAAGGAAGATATTCAGGACAAACCAGAAAGTCCAAGCATATTATGAACAGTCACAATAAGAGGATTTATGTTTTTAAAAAAACAAAAAAATTACATTACAAGTTGTCTACAATTAGAGAAGAACTATAATGGTCTTTCTAGAGATTGAGCTTGATGTAAAAAAATACTTATACACTAAATAATTGGTTAGAAAAATGAAATTTTCTTACGAGATTGTTTTACTCTTTATAAAGTATAAGAGACTAATATTTTTAACCCAAAATTCTACTTTTATTGCATCTTGTCATTTTTGGTTTTCTCTCCCCTTTTAAAGGGCATGAAATAGTAACTCTCTTCCTTCAACTCATTTTCAGCTTATATAAGTTTTTTCCTCCAGTTCTGTTTGTTGTGGCCTGATGCTAACAATGTTTTCTTAAAAGTCTGAAGGAAATGTTTTCTTCTGACATAACATTCTGTGCAGTGCAGATGATCTTTTATTTTGCCTTTTGGTAACTGGCCTAACAGATGGTACAGTTTATCAAAACAATTCCTATGCTATTATTATTAGTTTTGGTTTGTTTAGGAAAAAAAAAACAGATTTAAAAAATTTTAATTAAGGTTATTATATCCACATATTTTTCTGTATGTGCTTGTAAAGTACTTGTGACATTTGAGTTACAGGGCTTTGACTCCTGGGTCTAAAAAGGACACCAAGTCCTGCTAAATCTTAAACCCTAACAGCAATTAAAGTCTCATCTTCAGGCCCAGTAAAAGATGCCAATGAAAATAAATTGCATTCCTGAGATACAGGACCAGAAATTAAAGCTATTCAACTTCTATTTGACTCCTCAAGGCCCAGGGACTGTCACGGAAGAGGTAGGTGTGGGTGACTGTGTGATTTTGAGAGATAAAATAAGTTCAACTTTTCTATAAATTAATCACTAATGTCAAAAGCACACTGATATAAGACCAGGATATGGGCCCCTGTGTCAGATTACCAAAGTTTTCTTGAAGTATTTACTGGCTCCACAATAAAGGTTATAAAGGATATAAAAGATTTATGGAAGTTATATCTTATGGTTGAGATTAAAATTTTATAGATTTTAATTAAATTTTGAGAAACAAATTTAACTGGCTTCATGCTGTTTTATAGAGCTTATTGTTTAGAATATTAAGTCTCCTCTCCCAAAGAATGAAGGTTTTCACCTTTTTTTGAAATCCTTGAGGTATCACTTTAGTCAAATGAATGTCTTATTTTTAAATTACCTGTGATATCAAGTATTTTAAACCTTTGATATTTGACAAACTTTTCAAAATTAAATTATTACGTATATTTCTGACCTAATTAATCCTTTAATGTACTAGTTTCCCTAAAGATCAAAGATGACATTACTTGGCTTATTTGGTATAACAATTATACAAAAAGCATTATCAAATATGAAATGGTGTTTGGTTTTCTTTGGGCTGTATTTATATAAATATGTTATTAGTATGAGTTCCAAAATTATGGGAAACTCCTATAATTTTGATATCACTTAGTGTGCATTATCAGTAATAGTTATAATTGTTATGTTAATAACAGAGGTAATAAATTTTACATGTCAATTGTTTCTTTGACTATGACTGCCCTAAAACTTTTTGTCATCCACAGACAATTCTTGTCTTGTTTTGATCCTCTCTAGAAGGTGGTTTTATAATCAGCTGCAAAACTCTAACAGGTGCTTTTAAATGCAGGTGTCTGATAACTTTGGAGAGTGTGACATCAGAATAGAGGGAAAACTTTCAGGACTCATGGAGAGCTGAAATGAATATCAAGCAGAACCAGAATTAACTGCATGGACTAAACTAATAATAGACTGAAGTAATCTTTTTGACTTTTTGCTTAAAACATTGCTGATCCTTTGCTTTGTTTTTTCAGAATCAAGGAAACTTTTCTTTTGAGCTGTTGACAGCTTTTAACAAGTTAGTATACTCCTATAAATAAAATTTGGAGCATATTTGTTTCTCTCTACCTGAATTCTCCAGAATTTGGAAACTATTTGTGAGTATTCTTAATTTATGTCAATACAGTTATTTGCATAAGTGTAATAAGATTCTGTTTTCATTTGTAACAGGACACAATTGAAGAAACTGGCTATTTTCCCAAGAGTTTGACTGGAATGGTGTGTTTTCCTTTAAGGACTCAAACTTGACTTATAGAACCAATAAAAGCCTTCTGGGAAAACTGCCCTCATACCTTGTCTACACAGTCCCTGTACAAGGTTCCTGATCTGTGGTAAGTAAAGAATGTCACTTTCTGACATTCCCAGGAGCCCCATGTTTTATCTTGGGACCTCAAGAGGAGAGGAATTCACCCAACTCATAGGTATTTGATGATACAAATCTATGACTGGGCTCGGCTTTAAAAAGTCTTATCTGAGATTCCTTCTATGGAACAAAGTCCCATCAAAGCCAATTTATAAACCTATGTAAAAAAATAATAATTATTCAGGCTAAGCACAGTGGCTCAAACTTATAATCCCAACACTATGGGAGGCCAAGGTAGGTGGATCACTTCAGGTTAGGAGTTTGAGACCAGCCTGGCCAACATGGTGAAACCTCATCTCTACTAAAAATACAAAAATTAGCCAGGTATGTGGCATACACTTGTAATCCCAGCTACTCAGGAGGCTGAGGCAGGAGAATTGCTTGAACCTGGGAGGCAGAGGTTGCAGTGAGCCGAGATCATGCCTCTTCACTCCAGCCTGGGCAACAGAGTGAGACTCTGTATCAAAAATAATAATAATAATAAAATAATAATAATAATTATTATTATTTTATTATTATTATTGCTGCACTGTATACAAATAATCAGGCCAGGTATATTAAAGCAAATCAGTCCTTCCATAATTTGTCTTTAGTAAAAATGGGAAACTGGGGAGAAAACAAATTATGTTTCAGAAACTATAGTACACTTGTTGGATTCTAGTCATGTCTAATGTTTTTCCATTTTTATTATTCTCTACAGTTTGGACTGAATTCTAATTTTTCTTGGTTACAAGTTTTCAAAATAATGTTTTCAATTTTTTTCTTGTTTCTCATTTTTCCTAATTTGGAGTCACTGAAAGCTAAGCTGTGCCTTCATAATGCCCTGTGAACTGAAGCCAGACAACTTAAACTTCAGAAGAAAATAACAACAACCTGTTTACATACATAAACCACTCTCATACCTGCCTACTGATGTGTGGACTTCAGAGTAATGTGGCCTGTATCAATTTCCCAGGGCTGTTCTTTTGTTTGTTGTTGTTCCCCCCCCCCCATTTTCTCTTCACAGGACATGAGACTTCACAACCTGCTAAAAATGAGCTTTCCTAATAACTCAGGACCTACCCATCTAAGAATAAACCATCCTAGCCATGAGAGATCAGACAAAACCTGAGACCAGGGACCGCTTTTATTCTAAAATGCTTTCTCCTGAAAAATCACTAAGCTAAAGGGAAAAGTCAAGCTGAGAACTGCTCAGGGCAAACCAGCCTCCCATTCTATCCAAAGTCGTCCCTCTGCTCACTGAGATAAATGCATATATGGTTGCCTCCTTTGGAGAGGCTCATCAGAAACTCAAAAGCATGCAGCCATTGGTCTCTTATGTTCCTATGACCTGGAAGCTGCCTCCGCACTTGGAGTTGTCCAGCCTTTCCAGACCAAACAGACATTCATCTTACATATGTTGAATGAGGGCTCATGTCCCCCTAAAATGCATAAAACCAAACTGTGCTCTAACCACCCTGGGCACACGTTGTCAGGCCCTCCTGAAGCTGTGTCATGGGTGCTTGTCTTCGATCTTGGCAAAATAAACTTTCTAAATTAACTGAGACCTGTCTCAGACATTCGGGTTTCACACATGTATTCCTGTGCCCTGCATCCTTCCTCCCCCAGCTGGGTTTCCTCACACTGTCCCCACTGACCCTGTTCCTGTTCCTGTCCCCAGGCCCCTCTGTGGGTCTTTTTAATTGTAATCTTGGGAGCGCCTCTTCCAGGGCTGGAGTCTGTGGGGTCCCCTGGGAGCTGAGGTCTGAAGTCAGCTTCCCCTCCTCACCCCGTGTCTGGGTTCAGTACCTGTGTGGGCAGTGGGAGGCGGTTCTGCCACCTGGGCCAGAGCCAGGGTGTCCTGCAGGGAGGTGGGCATCCTGGGGGGGCTCAGGGCACCGCTGCTGGCTCCACCTCTCCTGCCCAGCACCAGCTCCTTCTCCGAGCCTGTTTCTCCCTCTGAGAGGAGGCTGTGGTCTGTGTGAGCCACACTCCCTGAGCCTGAGGGGCCACCAGAGGCCGAGGGTGCCGTGGGCTCCGCAGCCTGACGAGAAGTTGGCCGGGGCTGGGGAAAGAGGTCGGGGCTGTGGCTCCTCCTGTCTCCTGACCCAGTGGGAGCAAACACAGGAGGATGAGTGCATGATTCTGACGCTAGGATCTCCTCCGCAGGCGTCCCTGCTGNCATGGACCCTCAACTTCACACCCCCATGTACTTCTTCCTCAGCCAGCTCTCCGTCATGGACCTCATGTTGGTCTGTACCAATGTGCCAAAGATGGCAGCCAACTTCCTGTCTGGCAGGAAGTCCATCTCCTTTGTGGGCTGTGGCATACAAATTGGCCTCTTTGTCTGTCTTGTGGGCTCTGAGGGGCTCTTGCTGGGACTCATGGCTTATGACCGCTATGTGGCCGTTAGCCACCCACTTCACTATCCCATCCTCATGAATCAGAAGGTCTGTCTCCAGATTACTGGGAGCTCCTGGGCCTTTGGGATAATCGATGGCTTGATCCAGATGGTGGTAGTAATGAGCTTCCCCTACTGTGGCTTGAGGAAGGTGAACCATTTCTTCTGTGAGATGCTATCCTTATTGAAGCTGGCCTGTGTGGACACGTCCCTGTTTGAGAAGGTGATATTTGCTTGCTGTGTCTTCATGCTTCTCTTCCCATTCTCCATCATCGTGGCCTCCTATGCTTGCATCCTAGGGACTGTGCTGCGAATGCGCTCTGCTCAGGCCTGGAGAAAGGCTCTGGCCACCTGCTCTTCCCACCTGACAGCTGTCACCCTCTTCTATGGGGCAGCCATGTTCATCTACCTGAGGCCTAGGCGCTACCGGGCCCCCAGCCATGACAAGGTGGCCTCTGTCTTCTACACGGTCCTTACTCCTATGCTCAACCCCCTCATTTACAGCTTGAGGAACCGGGAGGTGATGGGGGCACTGAGGAAGGCGCTGGACCGCTGTAGGATTGGCAGCCAGCACTGAACCCAGGGCATCCAGTGCCTGGCTCTGCCATCTCTTGGCTCTGGGAATGTTGGGTTAATAATTCTGTCATTTTCAGTCTTGGCTTCCTCATTAATAATGAGGATTGTGACACCCGCAGACTTGGAAGGTCTTTTTAAACACTACATCAGTTCGTTCGTTCTTTCTTTCTTTCTTTCTTTCTTTCTTTCTTTCTTTCTTTCCTTTCTTTCTTTCTTCCTTCCTTCCTTTCTTCCTTCCTTTCTTCTTTCTTTCTTCTTTCTTTCTTTCCTTTATTTTTCTTTCTTCTTTCTTCTTTCTTTTCCTTTCTTTCTTTCTTTTTTCTTTCTTTCTCTCTTTCTCTTTCTTTCTCTCTCTCTTTCTTTCTTTTTTTTTTTTTCAGGGTCTTACTCTGTCACCCGGGCTAGAGTGCAGTGACACAATCTCGGCTCATTGCAGCCTTGATCTCCTGGGCTCAGGTGAGTCTCCAACTCAGCCTCCTGAGTTACTGGGATACAGGTGCATGCCCCACACCTGATGAATATTTTAGTAAGGGATTCACTATTGTTGTAGAGATAGTGTTTTCCGGAACTCCTGGACTCAAGCAATCCGCCTTCCAGAGTGCTGAGGTTACAGGCGTGAGCCACCACGCACAGCCAACATCAGCACTTTTTATCTGATGAAAAAACAATTTCCCCCCCAATCTTTTGTGTACTAGTTATTTTGTGCTACACATTGACAATGAATATAGGACGTTGTAAACCAGCACTGTGCAGAAATAAGGCATTGGGATTGCTGTCACTCCTTATTTAAAATTGGAATTATTTCTACAAGGAGAAGACGTTGAGCTGAGCCTCCTAACTCTCCTTGCTAATGTTTTATTCTGTGCTTACTCTGTGGGAGACATCGCTCTATGATCTATGTATAGACATATAGACCCCACCTGTATGATGTTTACATGGCGTCTCACACCAGTTATAGCCCAACGCTAGGGTCTTAGATAAACAACTTACAGATGACAGAAAATAAGCCTTTATAGTTCTCTTTGGAGAATGTCTACTCTTCCCACTGGGAACGTCATAAAGACGTATTAAAAGCATACAAGTTGTCTTTGAGATGATGAGGGACAGGGTAGAGACGTGCTTGCTTGTGTAGTCGGTGGAAATTCCCCGAGCCTGCTGTCTCCTCACCTCGCCCTAGCAGTGCGCGCCGCTCTGTGTCAGCTCAGCGTCTGTAAGGAGAAAACTGGCTGAACTGCTTCCCCTTTGGGGAATGAAGACTGGAGCATGGTGGCAGAATTTCATCTGCTATTTGAAAACTGATTTTCAGTATTTCGGTTTGAACTATTTGCAGGACTTGTATCCATCCTTCCAAGCTCTGTACCTGTCCTTTGTCCATATTGGCAGTAGGATTCTCTTTTCACGAAAAAAAAAAATCATCTCCATTGAAGGCAGAGAGAAAAGAGGCCAGAACTGGGCCTCAGGATTAGACTAAAGCCCAGGGAGGTGTTTGCTGGGCTTTGGAGAGGTGGAGGAAGGTGGCACCCAGGGCCTACCATGGGAGATGACTTTAGATTGTCCACTCAGCTTAATTCTCACAGAAAACATTCTGTGGTGAAAATATGATGCCCATTTTACAGGACAGGAAGCTGCGGCTCAGATCGGTAAGTCCCTGCCTCATCGTCCAGTTTTCCTCAGGAGGTGTCTCCAAGGACTGGTGAAAATAGAAGTAACTTTCTTTAGTCATGGGGCTGCAAGATTTTCCATTATGTAAATGTAAAATTTACATCCATTATGTAAATGAATCTTAGTGTATTCTGTGACCACTTGCTGATATCACTTAGGTAATGCTCAACCTACCAAATTAATTTCAACTCTATAATATCAAATATCTTTCTGTGTATTCTCCTCATTCTCATCGTATCTTTTTGCCTTGTACAAATTTCAATTTGCCCCAAATTCTCCTCTTCCAGGAAGCATCCCTGATTGACCTCAGATTTCTCTACGATTTTGCACCCCTCAAACCATAAGTACCTGAGCGTTGCAACCAGAACTGTTTATAGCCACGGAACCCCGAGACTGGAAGAAAATTTAGAGCAAACTTAATCCACCCCTTCCATGATGCAGAATTTTGGACACAGTCACCCAAGCAAAAGTTTTACCAGCCTTTGCCTTATCCAGTCCCATGATGGGGGAATTCCCATTTCATTTTAATTGCATTTCATTGGCATAGACTTCATGTCCTTAATTCATTTCCTGCACAAGGACCAGGTAATTCCATTGAAAAATATCTACTGAACACCACTAGCACCCAAAAATGTGGTAAGTTCTATGTCACAGAAAGTTTCCACAGGGTCCTCTTCTGTCCAGGCACACAATTCAATTCACTAACCAATACCGCTTATGAAACAAGAGTTGCATAACTAGTCTCAGTGTGAGCAACTGCAAACTTAGAGATTTACAATTGTTAGAGATTTGTAAGAAAATAATAAACAGGAAGAAAATATGTGTGAGGGGGGGCAGGTGCGGTGTACACATCTGTAATCCAAGCACTTTGGGAGGCTGAGGCCAAGGTGGGAAGATTGCTTGAGCCCAGCAGTTGGAGACCAACCTGGGCAACGTGGTGAAACCCCATCTCTACAAAAAATACAAAAATCAGCCAGGCATGGTCCCTCGGGAGGCTGAGGTGGGAGGATTGCCTGAGCTTAGGAGGTTGAGGCTGCAGTGACCCATGATCATGCCACTGCACTCCAGCCTGGGCCACAGAGCAGAAGCCTGTCTCAAAAATAAATAAGTGAATAAATAAATGAACAAAAAATAAAAAGAAAATACATGTGAAAGCACAGGAGAGTAAAAGAAGCAAGAATCTTGCCAGGGTACCTGGGAGCTTTTGTTACTTGCTTCACTTTTGTGTATACCTGACATTTCTTATAATTAATAGTTTAAAATGCTCAAGGCCAGTTTTTTGTTTTTGTTTTTGTTTTTGTTTTTTTTGCCTACTGCCATTCATTTTATTGGGTGATTTGGGGGCATAGACGTGAAAAATCTTCATGGCAATCAGTTAGGTCCATGTTCTGTGTGTGTGAATATAAAAATTGCTTGAAGCCAGGTGTGGCGGCTCATTCCTATAATCCCAGCTGATGATGGGAGGCTGAGGCACGAGGATCCCTTGAGCCCGGGAGTCAGACATTGCAGTGTCACTGCACGCCAGCCAGGGCAGCTCAGAGAGAGCCTGTCTCTACAAATTAGAAATGTTCCATTTCAGCTGGGCAGGGTTTCTCATGTCTGTAATCCCAGCACTTTGGGAGGCCGAGGCAGGAGGATCACTTGAGCCCAGGAGTTTGAGACCAGCCTGGGCAACATGGCGAGACCCCATCTCTAGAACAAATAAAAATAAAACGTGAATTTTAAATTTAAAAATTGCTCTACACCTCCATTTGGAAAGACTGTATGTGTTTGTGACATGTATGAAAGCTAAGCTGGCCTCTCCATAACCGCGGGGCTCAGCTCTGTCCTGATCACGTTGCGCGCCCAAGTCTGACCCTGGAGGAATCAGTATCCGCTGCTGTCCGAGGTCAGCGCCGGTCCCCACCCAGGACAACCAACGGCCACAGGAGGGCAGCAGAGAGCCACGATCCCAATCAGAGGAGCGCACGGGCAGCATGGGACGGGCGCAGGTGTTTACATTTGTTCGTTTTCTTTTTTATTTAAGTGACCTGTGCCATCGTGTTGGTCTGAAATAGCCCGGGATGTGGCCATAGAGACAGATCTGGTGCCGGTGAAGGAGAGAGCGGAGTGGGGTCCAGACTACTCCTGCCTCCCTCCTGCTGCCCTTGGCAAGGCTGCCAGCCTCTCTGTGCCTCGGTGTCCGCATCTGTCACGTGGGGTAATAACAGCATGGACTGCAGGGGGCTGGTGACCGTAAAGAGAGTGAGGTGCGTGGCGGCAGCGAGGGCTGGGCCAGGAGGACCCGGTGGAAGCTCCCACTGACTGCGGAGAGGATTAGCAGGGGCCCCGCTGAGGACAGCCTGGGGGAGGTGAGGGGAAGGGGCTCGTGGGAGGGTGGTGGGAAACACCTGCAGGCAGAGGGTGGGTGCGATTCTGGGGACCTCAAAAGCCACACCCAGAGCCAGGGGGCACTGCAGGGCAGGGGCTGCAGCTGGGAAATTCCCATGGCCTGAGGTCCCCGTGGGCAAGGCCCCCCCAAACCCACACCCATCCCCAGGCCCAACTTTCAGGGGTGCTGGGAGGTCTGCCTGTCTCCCAAAGACCCACTGTGGTCACTGTCAGACTGGGACCTGCATGAGGGTGACCCAGGAAGGCAGGTCTGGGACTCTCTGCAGCAGGCAACCGTGCTCTCAGCAGGCGTGTTCCAGGGCCGTCTGTCTCTGTGGTCCTGAGCTGCCACCCGAGGATGACTCCCCACCCTCCACACATGGCAAAGTGCAATGGTAGCACCTTGGCCACGGCGCACACTCACAGCCCCACCAGCACGGAACTGCAGGGAGCAGGGGCACACAGGGAGTGGACCAAGGTTTCGGCCTATGCCAGGCCCTGAGCTCAGAAGGAAGCAGGAGCTTTGCCCAAACCCATGCTAGGTGCAGGCTGGGGAGGCTGCTCCAGGAGGAGGAAGAGCCCCGGACAGATGAGGGGAGAGGCTGGTTCTGAATGTGTGGGAGACGCAACCAGAGCCTGATGACTGAAAAGCAAGCAGAGGCTGGGGCTTCCTAGGAGGTAGTGAGAAGAGGGCAGCCCAGACCCAGTGAGATCACACCTAGTATGTCCCCAAGAAACCCTCAGGGGTGGGGGCAGGGCATGCATCGTCACTGGGGGTGGGGCCAGGATGGGCATGGTCACTGGGGGTGGGCAGCCATGTGGATGAGCCCAGAGACCAGTGGGGAAAAGGGAGATGTGCCCAAGATTGACATCTAGAGGCGCCCACACCCTCACACACCCAGGTGCCCTGGCAAGCACAGCCCTGCTCACACAGCAGACGTGGGGAGAGGGGATGACTGAGTGTGCGCACAGCAGGGAACAGATAAATGAATTTAAAGACATGGATAAGTTTAAAAGCTAAAGAAGGGCCCTGTGCAGGCCAATCCTGAGTGGAAATGAATGCAGGAGTCCAGTTACCCCTGCTGAGAGGGGAAAACCAGTGTTTTAAACTCAGGACCTAGAGTCCCGTGATCAGGAGGAAAGCGGTTCCAGACAGGACACAGATAAGGAACCTCCTCACCCCACCCCAGCCCCCAAGAGACTAGAGCAGAGTGGGAGGCCCACAGGCAGCACAGCCTTCAACTCCTGGTTTCCCCAGAAGACGCTGTGGGCATTTGACCAAGTGACCCCAGAGGCCCCCTCCAGGACACTGTGACAATTTATACCAATCTATCTTTTGCTCCTTGAGCTCTCGTCTTTGCGGGACAGCTCAAATGATGACAATGGCTCTTCTGGCCAGCTTACCCAGACTCTGTCCTGAGAGGAGTAAGCAGGGCCCAGTCTACCCAGGGCCCTCCCTGTCTTCTGGAACACCCTGCGAGTCCTTCTGAGACAGTGGCCAGCTTTGCCCCACACCAGAGCAGCTGAGCCAGCGGTGGAATGACTCTGATGACAGACAGCTGTGAGCTCCTGCTGCGGCCCAGGCCCAGGGCTCTAGGGGTCAAAGAGTCAGGAAGAAGAGCCGTGCCAGGGGGGATGCCAGCAGGGGGGCGTTTGGGGGTGGGTGCCCCATCTCAGTCACATGGGCCACCTTCTCCACCTGTACTGAAGAACAGCCCAGAAAACCGGCTCTTTATCTTGGCTTCACTCACTCTGCTGAGGGGCGGGATATTCAGCAGAGATCTTAGAAACAGGACGAATCTCAGGGACAGGAAAGCTGAGAGTTTAGAGCCAGCAGGGACCCTTGAGATCATCTCATTCACCCTCATCTTGTTGATGTGAAAACAGACTGAGATGGGAGTGGCTGGCCTGTGGTCACAGAGCAGGTCCCCAAACTGTGCCCAGAGCCTGGGTATGCATCGCCTCCAGAAACACACAACACTGGAAATGAATCCAGATGGCTTTCCAAATGGGGAAAGGCAGCGCCAACCCGGCTTCTCCTCCTGGATGCATTGGAACAACCAGCCAAGCAGCCCCAGAAGATCACTTCCTCCCACCTCCAGCCTACAGGTGACACTTTTGAACCCCCCAGAGCCTCCATTTGCAGTTTGGACTCTGCCTTTCTGTTCACCTGGAGATCTCAGGCCTGAAAGGTCTTACTATGGTGGAATCGTGTTTCCCTCAAAATTCATCTTAGCACTCCAACCCTCTTTACCTCAAAATGTGACTGTATTTGGACATAGGGCTTTTAAAGAGGTGGTCACACTAAAATGAGGTCACTATGGTGGACCCCAACCCAACCTGACTGGTGTCCTTAGAAGAAGAGGAAAGTGGACACACGGGGCCATCATGGGTGCAGGTGCACAGACAAAACACCACGTGTGGACACAGAGAGAAGGCGGCCACCTGCAGGCCAAAAAGAGAAGCCTCCGCAGAAACAATCCTCCTGGTGCCCTGATCTCGGACTCGCAGCCTCAGACCTGGGAGAAAACGACCATCTGTTGTCGAAGCCCCAGGCTGGGCTATTTTGTTCTGGCAACCGGAGGAAATTCCTACAGATATGTTCACAGACGGCCCTGGCACTCCCAGGCCCATGCCCAGGGTGAAACCTCCAGGAAACCCAAGCCCAGGGCGACCTCCCAGTCACCGGTGAAGGGCTGCCTGGCTGGCTGCTGCCCACACAGGCTCACAGCTCACAGGGAGCCCGGTCTGAAGCCCCATCCGCTCAGAGGCGCCTTCTCCAGAAAGCCCGAGGGAAGATGCCACCACCGCAGCTCTTCACACCGCTGTCCCTCTCTGAGCTCCAGCCTCACCCCATCCAGGACAGAGTTACACTCAGGTGGGTATGGGAAACCAAGGAGCACGCGGGCTGTCTCTGTGCTCAGACCAGTCCTGAGAGGGGGTGGCCCCGATGGGTTTCCCCAACAGCCCGCCCATCCGGGGAGGCGGCGTCTAGGGCTGTGTAGGGGCTACCAGGGCGACAGTACCACCCCCACCCCTGGCAGAGGAGAGGTCCAGAAGAAAGAGGCAGTTCCCGCTCCTGCGAGGGGACAGCGGCGCCGCCCTGCGCTCAGGCGCGCCGGGCCGGTCTCCCTGGAGCCGTGGCGGGAAGGTGCAGGGACCCCGGCTTCGGGCCAGCCGCGGGGGCTCCAGGTCCTCTCCCCGGGCGCGCGAGCTGCGAGCGAGCTGGGCCGGCGTCGGCCTGGGGGACTCCCGCGAGCGGACTCGCAGGCTCGGAAAGTTCCTGGGCGCGACCAGGGGACGCGCTGCGTTTCCCAAGGGATGTCCCCGCTCCGCGGCAGCCCAGAGGCGGTTCCTTGAATCCCTGATAGAAACTTTCCCGTTAACAAGCCCTGGAGGGAGGCGCGGGCCTGGAAAGGGAGGCAGAGGCCGCTGCTCCCAAGGCGGGAGCGGAGGACGAGGAGCGGGTGTAGCGCGATCTGCGCTGGCTTCTGGGAGTCGCTGAGACCGGGCTGAGCGCGGGCTCTTCCCGAACACAAACCAGAAGCCGACGCTGCGGCAAACGGGCCCACTATCCAGGTTTGTCTCCTTCCTGCCGCTGCTGGGGGTACGCACGGTCCTCGCCCAGCCTCCTGCTCGGCCCCTGCAGCCCCCGCACCCGCCTTTCCCTTGCAGCTCCGTGCGCCCTCGCGCCGCCTCTTCCACATCTCCTGGGCGGAGGCCCCTCTCCATCGCGCAGTGCCGTCCACCGTTGTCCGCCTGTGCGGCCTCGGTCTTCCCTGGTTCCTCACTCCCACCCTTCCCCTCTGGGAAGCAGGATCCGTCCGTTTTGTGTCCCCCATGCTGTGTCCCCTGGCCCTGGAACTGAGCTGCCTTGGCACAGCTGTAGATCCAGTGAGTGTTTCTTCAGTCTTACCTAGTGCTTGTGTTAATTGCTCTAACCCTCGTCATCCACCTGTAAGAAAGGCGCTGCTCTCATCCCATTCTACAGACGAGGAACTGCCACCTCCAGGGGTTGTGTAACTCGCACCCTGACAGCCAGCGCAGGAGCTGACCACCCCCTCCACACACACACAGGCGGCAGAGGGCCAGCACATTCAACACCACGACCCTCCTGCAGCCCCGAGCGCTCATCAACAGAAGCTTTGTCTTCTAGATTCAAAAAGACAGCTGTGGAAAATAAAAACCAGTGCCCCCATCTCCTCAAGGACCAGTACTTTGCACATCACACCCAAAACACAGCAGCACACATTAGCGCCTCCTGTAGACGCACAGTATTGGGTGGGCGTCCCCGTGTTGACCATAAACTGGATCCTATAACGGATGCTCGTTTCGTTTCTGTGACATGCATTTTTAGTTTTTTAAACCATCCATTGGCAAGGTCTCTATTCCGACGGTTTTGGATTGGATGACTTCCGTCACGCCCCTCCCGGATTCAGTCTCGCGGTGGTGGGTCACTTCCTTCATTTACTTGGCATCTCCGTAAATTTACTCACATCTTGATTATTTATACAACGACTTTACCTTGGTTACAAGCGACACTAGCAAGAGCTTCAAGTTTCAAGGTGCAAGTTACCTGCCCTCCAAGGCTGCGGTAAAGCATTATGTAAACATTAATTATGCTCTGGGTCACAGGAATCATTTTGCACAATGCATCTGTCACCTGAGCTGATGCCTGGGAAACACTAACTGCCTGTTGCTGTGTTTGGGGGTTTGTTTTTGTGGTTTAGCATTCTATTACAGCTTTATTGGGGTACAATTCAATACAATAAAATCCACTCATTCTAAGTCTACAGCTCAATTATTTTTAATCACTGCGTAGGATTCTGCAACCATCACCACAATCCACTTTTAGGACAGTTCCTTTGCCAGAAAAATTCCCAGCATGCCCATCGGCAACCAACCCTGGTCTCGGCCTCAGCCCTAGACAGAAGTGATCTGCTTTCTCTCTGTTTTAATCTGCTTTGTCTGGAAATGTCATATAAATAAACAGTAGTAGTGGAATTGCTAGTTTCAAGTATCACTTTGCTATACCAAAAAGTTAAACATAGGGTTACCATACAATCCATCAATTCCACTCCTAGGTATACATGAAAAAGAGTTGAAAACATGTGTTCATGTAAAAAATTGTACACAAAATGTTCATAGGATCATTATTCATCATAGCAAAAAAGTGCAAAGAAGGGTGGGCAAGGTGGCTCACACCTGTAATCGCAGCACTTTGGGAAGCCAAGGCGGGTGAGCTGCTGGAGGCCAAGAGTTTTAGACCAGCCTGGGCAACATAGTGAACCTGTCTACAAAAAATACAAAAAGCAGCCACATCTGGTGGTGGGCACCTATGGTCCCAGCTACTTGTGAGGCTGAGGTGGGAGGATCACTTGAAACAAGGAGGCACAGGTTGCAGTGAGCTGTCACGGCACCACTGTTCTCCAGCCTGGATAACAGAGTGAGAACCTATCTTAAAATAAATAAACAAATAGGCTGGGCACGGTGGCTCACGCCTGTAATTCCAGCACTTTGGGAGGCTGAGGCAGGCGAATCACAAGGTCAGGAGATGGAGAAGTCCTGGCCAACTTGCTGAAACTCCGTCTCTACAAAGAAAACAAAAAATGAGTGGGGGGTAGTGGCGCACGCCTGTAGTCCCAGCTACTCTGCAGGCTGAAGCAGGGGAATTGTTTGAACCCGGGAGGCAGAGATTGCAGTGAGCCAAGAATGCACCACTGCACTCCAGCCTGGTGACAGAGCAAGACTCCATCTCAAAATAAAATAAAATAAGTAGTGGAAAAAAACATAAATGAGCATCCATTGATAAATGGATAGAAAAATGGAATATTCACAAAATGTAAACATTTATTTATTTATTTACTTACTTATTTATCTGGAGACAGGGATTCACTCTGTCATCCAAGAAGCAGTGCACTGGAGTGATTACAGTTCACTGCAGCCTTGGACTCCTGAGTCCAAGCAATCTTCCTGCCTCAGCCTCCCAACTAGGTGGGACTACAAGCAAGCACTACCATGCCCAGCTAACTTTGTTTGTTTGTTTGTTTGTTGTAGAGATGTGGTCTTACTATGTTGCACAGGCTAGTGTCCAACTCCTGGCCTTAAGCAGTCCTCCTGCCTCAACCTAGCAAAGCCCTGGGATTACAGGGGTGAGCCACCATGCCTGGCCTATTTGAAATGTTTAACTGAAAAATGAACAAAAATATTAGGGTCCACATATACAGTTATTTGATTTTCACCAAAGGTACCAAAGCAATTCAATGTGGAAATAATGTCTTTGGGGACAATTGGTTCAGGAACAATGGAATCTCCACAGGGGAAAGAAATTAACCTTAATCCCGACTTCATACTACAACAAAAAAATTAATATGAAATGGAATTTACACTTAAACATGCAAGCTAAAATTTAAAAGTTTCCAGATTAAAAGAAAAAAAAAATAGGAGAGTGTTTGGGGGGTGTGTGTGTGTGTGTGTGTTTGTGTTTGGAACAGGGTCTTGCTCTGTTGTCCTGGCAGCAGTGCAGCAGTGACATCTCTGCTTACTCCAGCCTCAATCTCCCAGGCTCAAATGATACTCCCGCCTTAGCTTCCCGAATAGTTACAGGAACTACAGGTGTGTGCCACCACTCCTGGCTAATTTTGGGAGTTTCTGTAGACATGGTGTCCCAATATGTTGCCCAGACTGACCTTGAACTCATCGGATCAAACGACCTACCCGCCTCGCCATCCCAAAGTGCTGGGATTACAGGTGTGAGCCGCCGCCAGGCCAGTTTTGGTTGGTTGTTTTTTGTTTCTTTGTGTTTAATGGAAGATATTTAAGAGACACCTCACAATGGAAGATTTAAAAAAATGAGTCATACACATGAAAAAGTGCTTATCATCTTTCCTCATCAGCTAAATGCAAACTTAAACCATGAGGAAATACTACGTACCCAGACGAATGGCTAGAAGTTAAAAAATAATCATCGTAATACGTGAAAAGTACCAAATGCTGCCACGGAGGGAGCCTCACAACGCTTGCACAGTGTTGATGGGAGGAAATTAACCTAAATATCCAACGGCAGTGGCTGCTTGGATAATCGAGAGCTCTACCAAACAATGGAACAGTGAAAATGGTGTTGTGGGCTAGTTCCTCTTTCATTCCACTCCAATTTCTCCAGGCCCACAAGCTCCAGCTCCACTCACGAACTCATGGGCTCATATTCTCCAAGCAGCTTCTTCTGAAAGTCTCTTCTCTTAGAAAACGGTGCCAGCGCGCCCCTGCTCTTCAACCCCATGCCCACTGTCAACCCCAGACAGTTCGACTACCTCGCGTCTCTCTGAGGTCGTCACCACAGCTTCTCTCAGGACTCCCATGCCCACTTATGCCACCACGTCGGGCATGAAAATTCCCTTTTCTTGTCTCTCTCTCGCGCGCGCTTTTTCTTTCTTTTCTCTCTTTCGAGACAGTCTTGCTCTGTCTCCCAGGCTGGAGTGCAGTGGCGCAAACATAGCTTAGTGCAGCCTCGACCTCCTGGGCTCCAGCCGTCCATCCGTCTCAGCCTTCCAAGTGCTTTTCTTGTGTGCTTATGCCCATTAGCTAAGCTCAAAGGGACGCATGGAGGAAGCTCAGAATCACCGTAAGAAATCAAATAGGGCCCGTTGTCATGCCTCATTGTGATGGGCCAGGAAACCCAAGCAGGTTTCCGTAGTGTAGTGGTTATCACGTTCGCCTAACACGCGAAAGGTCCCCGGTTCGAAACCGGGCGGAAACAGCACTTTCTGTTTTACACCTCACTACTTCAAGTTAATTACACAGACAACTAGCCTGGAACACCCCACCACTATCTCCACCTGGTTACGGAGAACAGGCCATCAAGGGTATTTATACCGTTGCCCTTCCTCAACGGTTGAGGCACCCCAGGTGGTACCTCAACTGTTGGCACCTGGGAAGAACTGAACCCACCTCACTTGCTGTGGACAGCAGCGCCGACAAACTTCGCACAAAGCCCGTCCACCGGACAGCTGCGCGCTGCCAAATGGAATCCAGATCCCGAGAAAGCGTGGGGCCCAAAGCGAGTTCCAACGTTTTGTAACCCATGGGAGGACAAAATGGAGAAATCACAAAAAGATGGTAGTGGTGGGATTCGAACCTATGCATCCGAAGACACTGCAGCCTTAACCTAGCGCCTTAGACCGCTCGGCCTTAGCTCTCTTTTTCGCGACGGTGTACTTCTCTTCTTTATGCAACATCGCTAGGGTCCCCGAGCCAACAAGGCATTGGGGCGAATCTGCAGGGCATGGCAGAACCAACGCCATCCAGCAGGATTCGCTGGGCCAGAGGACCCAGATGGGAAAACGTTCCACCAGCGCCCGGGCACAGAGGACTCGCGAAGCACAGGCCCCAGGATCTGCTTTGGGGGTCACTCAGAGAGTCACCCACATCGGCTGTCTTTGGGGAGCCAGCGTGAGTGATGGGGAAGCCTCCTACACTCTCACTTTAAAGAAAGATTTAAAAAAAAAAAAAAAAAAAACCAGGGCCGGCCGGGCGCCGTGGCTCACGCCTGTAATCTCAGCACTTTGGGAGGCTGAGGCGGGCGGATCACGAGGTCAGGAGATCGAGACCATCCTGGCTAACACGAGGAAACCCCGTCTCTACTAAAAATACAAAAACACTAGCCAGGTGAGGTGGCGGCGCCTGTAGTCCCAGATACTCAGGAGGCTGAGGCAGGAGAACGGCGGGAACCCGGGAGGCGGAGCTTCTAGTGAGCCGAGATCGCGCCACTGCACTCCAGCCTGGGCAACACAGGGAGAATCCGTCTCATAACAAAAAAAAAAAAAAAAAAGCAAAAGCAATCCAACGGAGAAAGGATCGCGTTTTCACCAAACAGTGCTGGAGCAGCCATAGGCCAAACTAATGAACCTTAGCAGAGCCTCGCAGCTGAGACAAAAATGAACCCAAAGGAGACGGTGGGCTTGACTGTCACATTTAAAACTATACAACTTCAAAAAGACATAGGAGAAAATCTAGACCTAGAGCTAGGTGAAGAGTTCTTTGACTTGACACCAGGAAAAAAAAAAAAAAAGTAAGTTGGACCTCACCACAAACCAACAGTTCTCTGTGAAGACTCTGTCAGGAGGATTAGATGTTTTTGAAGTCAAGCAAAAGATCTGAGTAATCACGGGTACTTTTGCAAAAACAATGCTCTTTATCCGACACCTGAAGGTCCTGGTGTCAGAGCTTAACATCTACTCGGGAACACATTTCACAGAAGAAAAAAAAAAAAAAAAAGGAATGGAATGGATGTATAGGGTTTTTCTGTTTTTTAAAATTCATAAAATCATTAATGCTCACAGTTTGTTGTCATTATTATTATTATTATTATTATTATTATTATTATTTTGAGATGGAGTGTCGCTCTGTCACCCAGGCGGATGGCAATGGCGCGATCTCGGCTCACTGCAGCCTTCGCCTCCAGGGTTCAAGCGGGTTATTGTAAAAATACAATAACTTTTGTATTTTTCATAGACACAGGGTTTCCCCATGCTGCCCAGGCTGGTCTCAAACTTCTAAACCCAAGTGATCCGCCGGCCTCGGCCTCCCAAAGTGCTGCGCTTACCGGTGTGAGCCACCGCATCTGGTCTTTCGTGTTTCCTTTCTAAGTCAGAGTGTAGAAGGCTTCCCCTGTTCTCATGTCCGCTCCGCAAAGGGGGTCGGCTGCAGCGACTTCCTAAGTGACCCTCCCAAAGCAGATTCTTAGGCCTGCGCTTCGCATATCTTCTCTGTGAGGGCGCTCGTGGAGCGAGTTCCCAGCCGGCGCCTCTGGCCCAGGAAATCCTGCTGGAAGGTGCGGCTGTTCCGCAATGCCCTGTGGATTCGCCCCAGTGCCCTGCTGCTCTAGGGATCCTGGGGACGCTGTACGCGGAAGGAAAATACACAAGCAGACCCGACGAAGAAGGTAGTGTGGCTGAGCCATTCTAAGGTCCTGGATCCAGGCCCCAGTCGCTTCGGAGACGTGGGTTCGAATCCCAGCTTGTTGAGACTGCGCCCCTTTTCCCAACGGGTTTCAAAAAAAAAAATCGTTGGAACTCACCGTCGCCCCACGCTTGCGCGGGATCAGAGATTCCATTTGGCAGCGCACAGCCCTCCAGTGGACGGGCTCTGCGCCAGGGTCGTCAGCCCTGGTGTCTACAGCAAGTGAGGTGGGTTCAGTCCTTCCCAGGTGGCGATGGTCAAGGCGGGAAGGCAACGGTGTAGACGTCCTTTCCTCCGCGCACCTCTGTAACCAGGTGGAGATAGCGGCAGGATGTTCTAGTACCCGATGTCATAAATTTGAAGTAATGAAGAAAAAAACGGAAAAAGCTGTTACTGTCCGGTTTCAAAACGGGAACCTTTTGCGTGTTAGGTGACATGGGACTTTATGATACTTGCTTCATTTTTGTGTATGCTTGAAATTTTCTATAATTAATAGTTTAAAAAGCTAACAGGCCAGGTTTTTGCCAACTACCATACCTAATCCTTTGCTATTAAATGGTCCGTTCAGTTTCTGGGGAGCTTTGGGGGCATACATGCGATGAATCTGCATTTCAATCAGGTAGGTCAATGTTTTCTTTGCCTGTGTGAATATGAAGAATTGCTTTAAGCCACGCCTGTAATCCCAGCTACTTGGAAGGTTGAGGTGGGAGGATCACTGGAGCCCAAGAGTTTGCAGTTGCAGTGAGCTATGATCATGTCACTGCACTCTAGCCTGGGCAACACAGAGACCCTGTCTCTAAAAATTAAAACTTTTTAACTTACACCTGGGCAGGGGGCTCACGCCTGTAATCCCAGCACTTTGGGAGGCCAAGGCGGGCAGATCACTTGAGCCCAGGCATCCGAGACCAGCCTGGGCAATATAGCGAGATCCCGGCTCTATAAATAAATAAAACATAAAATAAAAAGAATTAAATTTAAAAACTGTTTCGCACCTGCATTTGGAAAGACTGCATATGTGTTTGTGTAATGTATGAAAACTAAGCTGGCCTCTCCAAAACAGAAAGCCTTGAATCTGTCCTGACCACATTGTGCTCCATAGTCTGACCCTCCGACACCCTACAGGAGTATCTGCTGCTGTCATCGAGGTCAGCCCCCTTCCCTACCCAGGAAAACCAACGGCCACTGGAGGGCAGCAGAGAGCCACGATCCCAACCAGCCCGGACAGAAGCGGCTTTTTGTCTGTTTTTTTTTTTTTCTTTTTTTTTTTTAGACGGAGTCTCGCTCTGCCGCCCAGGCTGGAGTGCAGTGGCCGGATCTCAGCTCACTGCAAGCTCCGCCTCCCGGGTTCACGCCATTCTCCTGCCTCAGCCTCCCGAGTAGCTGGGACTACAGGCGCCCGCCACCTCGCCCGGCTAGTTTTTTTGTATTTTTTAGTAGAGACGGGGTTTCACCGTGTCAGCCAGGATGGTCTCGATCTCCTGACCTCGTGATCCGCCCGTCTCGGCCTCCCAAAGTGCTGGGATTACAGGCTTGAGCCACTGCGCCCGGCCTTGTCTGTTTTTCTTTAAGTAACCTGTGCCATCCCGTGGGTCTGAAATAGCCAGAGATGTGGCCGTACAGACGAATCCAGTGCCGGTGGAGGAGAGAGGGGAGCGGGGTGCATTGTACTCCAGCCTCCGACCTGCTGCCCTTGGCAAGGCTGCCAGCCTCTCTGTGCATGGGCGTCCTGATCTGTCACATGGGGATAATAACAGCATGGACCGCAGGGGCTGGTGACACTAAAGAGAGTGAGGTGCGTGGCGGCAGCGCAGGCCGGCCCAGGAGGACCGCGTGGGAGCTTCCACTGCGGAGAGGCTCAGCAGAGGCCCGGCTGAGGACGGCGTTGGGGACGTGCGGGGAAGCGGCTCGTCGAGGGTGCTAAGAAACACTTGTGGGCAGAGAGGATGGACCGCAATTGTGGGGACCTCAAAAACCACATCCAGGCGCCCGCCAGACGGCGCTGCGGGGCAGGGGCTGCAGCGGGGAAGTGCCGAAGGCCTGATGTCCCCGTGGGCGAGGCCCTCGCCTCCACCCACAGCCACACCCAGGTCCGAATTTCTGGGGTGCTGGGAGGTTGGACTGTCTCCCGAAGACCCACCGTGGTTACTGTCAGGTGTCCGCAGGACTGGGACTTGCATTAGAGGACCTGGGCAGACAGGTCTAGGCCTCCCTGGAGCAGGCGACCGTGCTCCGGGGTCCTCCGTCTCTGTGGTCCTGAGCTGGCACCCAAGGGTGACACCCCGCCCTCTAGACATGGCTGAGTGAAATGATAGCACCCTGGCCACGATAGCGCACGCTCGCAGCCCCACCAGCCTAGAACTGCAGGGAGCAGGGGGCGGCATCGCGGGTGGACCAAGGCTTTGGCCTATGGCAGGCCCTGAGCTCAGAAGGATGCAGGGCTTTTCCCAAACCCACACTAGGTGCAGGGCTGGGGAGGCCGCTCCAGACGGAGGAGAAAGGGGTGGGGACGGGTGAGGGAAGAGGGGAGCCGCCAGGCAGCAGGTTCTAAATGTGAGAGAGGCAGCGGGAGGCAGATGACCAAAAAGTGAGCACAAGTTGTGGCTTCTGGACCCAGCAAGTTTCCCCCTGGGACATCCCTAAGAAACTCCCAGGTGTAGGGGGACCAGGACATGCATCGTCAATGAGGGTGGGCAGCCATGTGGATGAGCCCAGAGATTCCAGTGGGGAAAAATGAGAGGAGGCCGAGAATGATGTCTAGAGGCGCCGGTACCCTCACAGACCCAGGTGCTGGAGCAAGCAT
This sequence comes from Theropithecus gelada, assembly GCF_003255815.1. Lineage (NCBI taxonomy): Eukaryota > Metazoa > Chordata > Mammalia > Primates > Cercopithecidae > Theropithecus > Theropithecus gelada. The sequence goes on from NC_037673.1 coordinate 177,389,800, forward strand.
AGCCCTGCTCACAGGGCAGACACAGGGAATTGGGGTGACTGAGTGTGCGCACAGCAGGGAACAGACAAATGAAATTAATGACATGGATAAGTTTAAAGACTAAAGAAGGGCCTGTGCAGGCAAATCCTGAGCAGAAATCAATGCAGGAGTTTGATTAGCCTCTGCCTGGAGGGGAAAACTGGTGTTTTAAACTCAGGGCCTAGAGTCCGATGATCAGGAGGAAAGAGGTTCCAGATAGGACACAGATAAGGAACCTCCTCACCCCACCCCACCCCTCAAGAGACTAGAGCAGAGTGGGAGGCCCACAGGCAGCACAGCCTTCAACTCTTGGTTTCCCCAGAAGACGCTGTGGGCATTTGACCAAGTGACCCCAGAGGCCCCCTCCAGGACACTGTGACAATTTATACCAATCTGCACTTTTGCTTCTTGAGCTCTCGTCTTTGCGGGACAGCTCAAATGATGACAATGGCTCTTCTGGCCAGCTTACCCAGACTCTGTCCTGAGAGGAGTAAGCAGGGCCCAGTCTACCCAGGGCCCTCCCTGTCTTCTGGAACACCCTACGAGTCCTTCTGAGACAGTGGCCAGCTTTGCCCCACACCAGAGCAGCTGAGCCAGTGGTGGAATGACTCTGATGACAGACAGCTGTGAGCTCCTGCTGTGGCCCAGGCCCAGGGCTCTAGGGGTCAAGGAGTCAGGAAGAAGAGCTGTGCCAGGGGGGATGCCGGCAGGGGGGCGTTTGGGGGTGGGTGCCCCATCTCAGTCACACGGGCCACCTTCTCCACCTATACTGAAGGACAGCCCAGAAAACCGGCTCTTTATCTTGGCTTCACTCACTCTGCTGAGGGGCGGGATATTCAGCAGAGATCTTAGAAACAGGACAAATCTCAGGGACAGAAAGCTGAGAGTTTAGAGCCAGCAGGGACCCTTGAGATCATCTCATTCACCCTCATCTTGTTGATGTGAAAACAGGCTGAGAGATGGGAGTGGCTGGCCTGTGGTCACAGAGCAGGTCCCCAAACTTGCCCTCGGCTTGGGTATGCATTGCCTCCAGAAACACACAACACTGGAAATGAATCCAGATGACTTTCCAAACGGGCAAAGGCAGCGCCAACCCGGTTTCTCCTCCTGGATGCTGAAACAACCAGCAAAAGAGGACCCAGAATATCACTTCCTTCCACCTCCAGCCTAAGGTGACACAGGAGGATCCCACTTTTTTTTTTTTTTTTTAGATGGAGTCTCACTGTGTTGCCCAGGCTGGAGTGCAGTGGTACGATCTCAATCTCTGCTCACTGCAAGCTCCACCTCCTGCCTCCTGGGTTCACGCCATTCTCCTGCCTCAGCCTCCCGAGTCGCTGGGACTACAGGTGCGCCCACCACGCCCGGCTAATTTTTCTGTATTTTCAGTAGAGACGAGGTCTCAATCTCTTGACCTCGTGATCAGCCCACCTCAGCCTCCGAAAGTTCTGGGATTACAAGCATGAGCCACTGCCCAGCCAGGAAGACGCCACTTTGGAAACTCCCCAGAGTCTCCCTTCGCAGTTTGGACGGTGCCTTGCTGCTCAGCTCAGACTGGAGGCCTGAAAGATCTTGCTAGGGCTCAATTATGTCCCACCTCTCCCCCCAGAATAATTCATATCTTAGAGATCTGAACCCTAGGACCTCAAAATAGGACTGTATTTGGACATACGGCCTTTAAAGAGGTGACTCCACTAAACTGAGGTCACTAGGGTACACCCCAAACTAATTTGGTGTCCTTTATAAGAAGAGGAAATTTGGACACAAAAAGACACCAGGGGTGCGTGTGCACAAAAACTATGTGTGGGACCAGGCACTGTGGCTCATGCCTGTAATTCCAGACTTTGGGAGGCCCAGGTGGGAGGATTGCTTGAGCCCAGGAGTTCAACACCAGCCTGGCCAATGTGGGGAAACCCTGTCTATGCTACAAATACAAAAATTAGCCAGGCCTAGTGACACACACCTGTAATCCCAGCTTCTTGGGAGGCAGAGGCATGAGAATCCTTCGACCCTGGAGACAAAGGTTGCAGTGAGGTGAGATTGCATCACTGCACTCCAGCCTGCGCGACAGCGGGAGACTCTGTCTCAAAAAACAAATAAACCGTGTGTGGAAACAGCCAGCAGCGTCTACCTGCAAACCAAAAAGAGAAACCTCAGAAGAGACAAGCCTGCCAGTGGCTTGACCTCGGACTCGCAGCCTCAGACCTGGGAGAAAATTAATCCGTATTGTTGAAGCCCCAGGCTGGGCTATTTTGTTCTGGCAGCCCTAAGAAACTCCTCCAGACGTCTTCACAGACGGCCCTGGCACTCCCAGGCCCATGCCCAGGGTGAAACCTCCAGGAAACCCAAGCCCAGCGCGACCTCCCAGTCACAGGTGAAGGGCTGCCTGGCTGGCTGCTGCCCACACAGGCTCACAGCTCACAGGGAGCCCGGTCTGAAGCCCCATCCGCTCAGAGGCGCCTTCTCCAGAAAGCCCGAGGGAAGATGCCACCACCGCAACTCTTCACACCGCTGTCCCTCTCTGAGCTCCAGCCTCACCCCATCCGGCACACAGTGTAACGTACAGGTGGGTTTGGGAAAACAGTGAACTCCCAGGCTCTCTTCCGTGCTCAGACCAACTCTGAGAGGAGACGGCCCTCTCCAACAGCTGGCGCATCCAGGGAGGCGGCGCCTGGAACGGGGCGAGGGCTGCCGCGGGGACAGTACCACCCCCACCCGTGGCCCTGGAGAGGTCCAGCAGACAGGGGCAGATCCCGCTCAGCGGGAGGGACTGTGGCGCTGCTCTACTCCCAGGCGCCGTTGCGGGAAGGTGCAGGGGACCCCTGGCTTCGGGTCAGCCGCAGAGGCTCCAGGTTCTCTCCCAGGGCGAGCTGCGAGCGAGCTGGGCCGGCGTCGGCCTGGGGGTCTCCCGCGATCGGACTCGCAGGCTCGGGATGTTCCTGGGCGCGACCAGAGGACGCGGTGCCGTTCCAAGGGTTGTCCCCGCTCCGCTGCAGCCCGGAGGCGATTCCTTGAACCGCTGTTAGACACTTTCCGGTTGCCAAGCCCTGGAAGAAAGCGCGGACACCGGGAAGTCGCGGAGATGCCGCTGCTCCCAAGGCGGGAGCGGAGGACGACAAACGGGTGTAGCGCGATCTGCGCTGGCTCCTGAGAGTGGCTGAGACGGAGCTGAGCGCGGGCTTTTCCTGAACACAAACCAGAAGCTGAGGCTGCGGCAAACGGGCCCACTATCCAGGCTTGTCTCCTTCCTGCCGCTGCTGGGGGTACGCACGGTCCTCGCCCAGCCTCCTGCTCGGCCCCTGCAGCCCCCGCACCCGCCTTTCCCTTGCAGCTCCGTGCGCCCTCGCGCCGCCTCTTCCACATCTTCCTGGGCGGAGGCCCCTCTCCATCGCGCAGTGCCGTCCACCGTTGTCCGCCTGTGCCGCCTCGGTCTTCCCTTGTTCCTCACCCCCACCCTTCCCCTCTGGGGAGCAGGATCCTTCCGTTTTGTTTCCTTCGTGCTGTGTCCCCGGGCCTGGAACTGAGCTGCCTTGGCACAGCTGTAAATTCAGTGAGTGCTTCTTCAGTCTTACCTAGTGCTAGTGCGTGTGTTAATTGCTCTAACCGTCGTCATCCACCTGTAAGAAAGGCGCTGCTCTCACCGCATTCTACAGACGAGGAACTGCCACCTCCAGGGGTTGTGTAACTCGCACCCTGACAGCCAGCGCAGGAGTTCACCCCCCCCCCCCCCCCGAAACACACACACACAGGCGGCCCCTGCAGAGGGCCAGCACATTCAACACCACGACCCTCCTGCAGCCCCGAGCGCTCGTCAACAGAAGCTTTTGTCTTCTAGATTTAAAAAGACAGCTGTGGAAAATAAAAACCAGTGCCCCCATCTCCTCAAGGACCAGTACTTTGCACATCACACCCAAAACACAGCAGCACACATTAGCGCCTCCTGTAGACGCACAGTATTGGGTGGGCGTCCCCGTGTTGACCATAAACTGGATCCTATGACGGATGCTCGTTTCGTTTCTGTGACATGCATTTTTAGTTTTTTAAACCATCCATTGGCAAGGTCTCTATTCCGACGGTTTTGGATTGGATGACTTCCGTCACGCCCCTCCCGGATTCAGTCTCGCGGTGGTGGGTCACTTCCTTCATTTACTTGGCATCTCCGTAAATTTACTCACATCTTGATTATTTATACAACGACTTTACCTTGATTACAAGCAACACTAGCAAGACCTTCAAGTTTCAAGGTGCAAGTTACCTGCCCTCCAAGGCTGCGGTAAAGCATTATGTAAACATTAATTACACTCTGGGTCACAGGAATCATTTTGCACAATGCAACTGTCACCTGAGCTGATCCCAGGGAAACACTAACTGCCTGTTGCTGTGTTTGGGGGCTTGTTTTTATGGTTTAGCATTCTATAACAGCTTTATTGGGGTACAATTCAATACAATAAAGTCCACTCATTGTAAATATACAGTTCAATGATTTTTAGTCACTGCATAGGATTCTGCAACCATCACCACAATCCACTTTTAAAACAGTTCCGGCCGGGCGCGGTGGCTCAAGCCTGTAATCCCAGCACTTTGGGAGGCCGAGACGGGCGGATCACGAGGTCAGGAGATCGACACCATCCTGGCCGACACGGTGAAACCCCGTCTCTACTAAAAAATACAGAAAACTAGCCGGGCGAGGTGGCGGGCGCCTGTAGTCCCAGCTACTTGGGAGGCTGAGGCAGGAGAATGGCGTGAACCCGGGAGGCGGAGCTTGCAGTGAGCTGAGATCCGGCCACTGCACTCCAGCCTGGGCGGCAAAGCGAGACTCCGTCTCAAAAAAAAAAAAAAAAAAGAAACAGTTCCGTTACCACAAAGATTTCCAACGTGCCCATCTGCAGCCAATCCTGGCTCTCAGCCTCAGCGGTACACAAGAAGTGACCTGCTTTTCCTCTGTTTTCATCTGCCTTTTCTGGAAATATCATATAAATAAACGGTATTAGTGGAATTGCTAGTTTCAAGTTTCACTTTGCTATGCCAAAAATTTAAACATAGGGTTACCATACAATCCATCAATTCCACTCCTAGGTATATATAAAAGAGAGTTTCATATATACCTTTTTGTTCACGTAAAAATATGTATACAAAATATATATGGTATCATTTTTCATTATAGCGAAAAAGTGGAAACAAAGGCTAGGCAAGGTGTCCCATGCCTGTAATCCTAACACTTTGGGAGGCCAAGGTAGGTGGACTGCTTGAGGCCAAGAGTTCCAGACCAGCCTGGGCAAAATAGGGACTACGTCTCTATAAAAAATACAAAAATTAGCCAGGTGTGGTAGTGTACACCTATGGTCCCAGCTACTTGTGAGGCTGAGGTGGAAGGATCACTTGAACCAAGGAGGTGGAGATTGTAGTGAGCTATGATGGCTCCTCTGTACTCCAGCCTGGGTGACAAGAGTGAGAATCTGTCTCAAAAAAAAAAAAAAAAAAAATTGAAACAACATAAATGTTCATTCATTGATAAATGGATAAACAAAACATGGCATATTCATCTAATGCAAACATTTATTAATTTACTTATTTGTTTATTTATTTGGAGACAGGGATTCACTCTGTCATCCAGGTAGCAGTGCCCTGCTGTGATTACAGCTCACTGCAGCCTTGGACTCCTGGGCCCAAACAATCCTCCTGCCTCAGCCTCCCAACTAGGTGGGACTACAAGCACGCACTACTATGCCCAGTTACTTTTTTTTTTTTTTTTTTGGTAGAGACGTGGTCTTGCTATGTTGCACAGACTGGTTTCCAACTCCTGGCCTCAAACAATCCTCCTACCTCAGCCTACCAAAACACTAGAATTACAGGGGTGAGCCACCATGCCTGGCCTATTTGAAATTTTTAATTGAAAAGCAAAAAATGAACAAAAAGAATTTGGGCCCACATATACTCAGTTATTTAATTTTCACCAAAGGCACCAAAGCAATTCAATGTGGAAATAGTGTCTTTGCAACAATGGGTTCAGGAACAACTGGATATCCATAGGGGAAAGAAATTAACCTTAATCCCAAACTCACACCATAACAAAAAAATTATATGAAATAGAATTTACACTTAAACATACAAGCTGAAATTTAGAAGTTTCCAGATTAAAAAAACATATGAGAGTCTTTTTTTTTTTTTTTTTTTCTTGGAACAGGATCTTGCTCTGTTACCCAGGCTGGAGTGCAGCAGTGAGATCTCTGCTCACTGCAGCCTCCATCTCACAGGCTCAAGCAATACTCTCACCTCAGCCTCCCAAGTACCTACAGAAACTACAAGTGAACGCCATCACTCCCAGCTAATTTTTGGATGTTCTGGAGAGATGATGTCCCAATGTTGCCCAGACTGGTCTCAACTCATGAGCTCAAATAATTCACACACCTCACCCTCCCAGAGTTCTGGGATTACAGGTGTTGAGCCACCATGCCATGCCAGTTCTTTGTTTTTTGTTTCTTGGGGTTTTCTGTTTGTTTGTGTGTTTTTTTCTTTGTTTGTTTTTAATGGACAAGATATTTAAAGAGATACTTCACACAGTAAGATAAACACATGGGCCATAAACCCATGAAAAAGTGCCCATCTTTTCTTATCAGCTAAATGCAAACTTAAACCATAAGGAATACTACATACCCACAAATGGCTAGAAGTAAAAAAAAAAAAAAAAAAAAAAAATCAATGAAAAGTGCCAAATGTTGCCAAGGGGGTAGCCTTCATAACGCTTGCTTACTGTTGGTGGGAGGAAAGTAATCTAAATGTCCAACAGCAGTGGCTGCTAGGAAAATCTAGAGTTCTACCAAACAATAGAACAATAAAAATGGTGTTTTAGGCTACTTCCTCTTTCATTCCACTCCAATTTCTCTGGACCCACAAGCTTCAGCTGTGCTCACAAATGCGTGGCCTCATATTCCCCAAGCATCTTCTTGTGAATGTCTCTTCTCTTTGAAAATGGTGGGTGCCAGCGCGCCTCTGCTGTTCAATCCCCATACCCACTGTCGCCGCGACATCCTCTCTCAGGACTCCCGTGCCCACTTATGCCACCACATTGCACATGAAAACTTCCTTTTCTCGTTTCTTTTCTCTCTTTCGAGATAAGGTCTTGCTCTGTCGCCCAGGCTGGAGTGCAGTGCTGCAATCATAGCTCAGTGCAGTCTCGACCTCCTGGGCTCCAGCTATCCTGCCGCCTCAGCCTTCCAGGTGCTGAAATATCTTTGTGTGTGTGCTTATGCTCATTAACAAAGCTCGAAGGGACGCATGGAGGAAGCTCTCAATTACGATGAGGAAATAAAAAACGGCCCTGTGTGATGGGTCATTACGATGGCACACAAAAGCTAAGCAGGTTTCCGTAGTGTAGTGGTTATCACGTTCGCCTCACACGCGAAAGGTCCCCGGTTCAAAACCGGGCGGAAACACTTCCTTCTACCTTTTTACCTCATTACTTCAAACGTATTACACTTAGGACTAGCCTACAACACTCCACCACTATCTCCACCTGGTTAAGGAGAAAAGGCTATCCAGGGTATTTATACCGTTGCCTTTCCACCTCAACCACTGGAACCTGGGAAGAACTGAACCCACCTCACTTGCTGTGAACACCAGCGCCGAGGAACTCCCTACAAAGCCCGTCCACTGGACGGCTGCGCGCTGCCAAATGGAATCCAGATCCCGAGCAAGCGTGGGGCCCGAGGAAAGTTCCAAGGAATCCTCCTTTTGTAACCTATGGGGGGACAAAAATGGACACACCACGCCAAGCTGGCAGCGGTGGGATTCGAACCCACGCCTCCGAAGAGACTGGAGCCTTAATCCAGCGCCTTAGACCGCTCGGCCACGCTACCTTCTCCCTGGGCTCCATTTACGTATTTTCTTGCTTTATACAGCACCCCCAGAGTCCCCGGGCCTACAAGGCCTTAGGGCGAATCCACAGGGCGTTCCAGAACCACCGCCATCCGGCAGGATTCGCTGGGCCAGAGGCACCAGCTGAGAAACTGCTCCACCAGCGCCCTGGCAGAGAAGATTCGCGACGCGCAGGCCTCGGGATCTGCTTTGGGGACTACTCAGAAAGTCACCCACATTGGCCCTCTTTGGAGAGGTGGCGTGAGAGGAGGGGAAGCCTTCTGCACTCTTACTTTAAAGAAAGATAAAAATAAATAAACCAGGGCAGACCCCGTCAGTCGGGCGGCCGCGTAGTTCTGCAGCCTCCGTGCCACATTCCACCGGCAGCAGCTCAGAGGGGGCGCCTCGGGGGAGAGCCACGGCCCGCGGGGTCCACGGCCCTGTTTGCGGGAGTGCGGCGCCCGCTCTGCCCGGATCCGCCCCGGCCCGGGGCTCCGGCCCGCCGTCCATCCGCGCAGCGGACCGGGAGCAGCCTCGCCGCGCACGGCCCCGCCGGGCTCAGTTCTGGACTCGCGCTTCCGCCGCCCCCGCCTGGCTCCCAGTTTCTTTCAGTCTCCGGCGGAACCGACCTGGTCCCCGGAATCTCCGCCTCCTCCTGGCGCCCCCTCCCCTCCGCCCGGTGCTTTGCTCTCCCGCTTCGTGGCTCGCCCGCGGCTGGCGGAGGAGAGGGGAGGAGACGGGAGGGGAGGGGACGGGAGAGGAGGGGACCCCAGGGCCGAAGCGCCCCGGGGGACGGAGGTCGACCCGGTTTTCCAGCCGCTGCCCCGGCGGGAGTTCCGCGGGTCCCACGCGGCCACCTCCAGCCCCGCGCCGTCAGCGCCGACTTCACGAGCAACCTGAGCCCGCTGGAGGACAGCGAGGACTTCCGCGATCGCCGGGACGCCGCCCCCGGGGGCTGTGCGGGGACCTCCAGGGCCCGAGGCGGGCGGCCTTCTCTCCTCGCCGCCGCAGCACCCACACGGGACCCCGCCACCGCCGGGCCGCTCGCGGGGCAGCAGCGCAGGAGCAGCTCGTCCCATCGCAACGCGTGGCGCGACCTGTCCCACGCCGACCTCAGCACCAGGCAGTCCAGAGCTCGGCGGAGAAGCGGCTCGCGCTGTGGCAGATCTGCGAGTGGATGGTCAAGAGCGTGTCCTGCTTCACGGATGAGGCCGACAGCAACAGCTCGGCGGGCTGCAGTAATTCACGTCCTCATCTTCTGTTGCTACACAGCAAGTTGACTGGCGCGCAGAACGAAGGAACTGGAAAAAGTGCTCGGTGGATGCTCGATCCAGAGGGCGGCAAGGGTGGGAGATGTCTTAGGACAAGAGCTGCATCCACGGACAACAGCAAATGCGCTCAGAGCCTAAGCCGAGCTGCCACGAACAAAGCACCCCTGCAGTCTAGCGGGGCAGGGTGGGGGCCGGAGCCGAGGACAGCCCTGGAACCCAGTTTTCCAAAAGGCCTGCAAGTCCTGGCTCTCAAGGCAACGATGACTTTGATAGCTGGAGTACATTTCGCCCTCGAAGTAGCTCAAATGCTAGTACTATTACTGGGAGACTTTCACCCATTATAACCAAAGGGGAAGATCTTAGAGATGGGGATGTGCATTCTGTGGGGTACCGGTCATCTTCGGCAAAGATGGCCCCTACTCCACCCCGTATGTCTGAGAAAAGCAATCCCAAAACATGGAAAAGGTTTGGATAATCTCAACCTTCTCTGAGTACTGACATCATTAACTGTGTGGACCCAGTTCGCCCCTGGCACCATGATGTAGCAGACGCGATGCTACTCATTTGTGCCACCAAACACCAGTGTGAATTCGCCCAGCCAAACTACAAAAAAATAGACGTAGTGCCAGTCCAACACGAGCCCTTTGCCCCAGATGCCTATGCAAACGTTTGCTCCAGGACCACAAATCAAGTTGTGGAGCTGTCAGTCCGTGTAACTGTGCAGCGGGACTCCTGGAGGAGTTGCTGACTCCTGACTCTCCTCCCCATAATGACATTATTGATGGGGGCCAGCCCCTCCACACCTGTGGATATTTCTGTCAGGTAGGACAAGAGACTGACAAAAGAAATAAGACAAAGTATAGAGAAAGAAAAGTGGGCCCAGGTGTGGGTGTTTCTCGTCAGGTGGGATGAGAGACTGAGAAAAGAAATAAAACACAGAGACAAAGTATAGAGAAAGAAAAGTGGGCCCAGGGGACCGGCGCTCAGCATACAGAGGACCAGGGGCGCTGGCACTGGTCTCTGAGTACCCTCAGTATTTATTGATCACTATCTCTACTATCTCAGCGAGGGGGATGTGGCAGGACTATAGGGTAATTGTGGGGAGAGGGTCAGCAGGAAAACAAGCGGGCAAAGGCCTCTGTGTTATGAATAAGTTTAAGGAAAGGTGCTGTGCCTCCATGTGCACGTAGACCAGATTTATGTCTGACTTTACACAAATATCTCAGTGCAGTAAAGAGCAGTATTGCCACCAGCATGTCTCACCTCCAGTCATAAGGCGGTTTTCTCCTATCTAAGTAAATAGAATGTACAATCAGGTTTTACACCAGGACATTCCATTTCCAGGGACGAGCAGGAGACAGATGCCTTTCTCTTGTCTCAGCTGCAAAGAGGCCTTCCTCTTTCACTAATCCTCCTCAGCACAGACCCTTTACAGGTGTCGGGCTGGGGGACAGTCAGGTCTTTCCCTTCCCACGAGGCCATATCTCAGGCTGTCTCAGTGGGGAGAAACCTCAGACAACACCCAGACTTTCTTGGGCAGAGGTCCCTGTGGCCTTCCGCAGTGCATTGTGTCCCTGGGTACTGGAGACTGGAGAATGGTGATGACTTTTACCAAGCATACTGCCTGCAAACACATTTTTAACAAAGCACATCCTGCACAGCCCTACATCCCCTAAACCTTGAGTCAACACAGCACATGTCTCTGCGGGCACAGGGTTGGGGCTAGGGTTACAGATTAACAGCATCTCAAGGCAGAATAATTTTTCTTAGTACAGAACAAAATGGAGTTTCTTATGTCTTCCGTTTTCTACATAGACACAGTAACAGTCTGATCTCTCTTTCTTTCCCCACAAGCATGACACCAGCGGATCCTGGGGTAGCCCAACCCAACAGCCAGGTTCTGGGCCGATCGTGATGGGCCTTCATTCAGTCATGTCGACCTATGGCAGCCAGGCATCTCACAACAAAATGATGCCTCCCAGCTCCCATACCCACCCTGGACACGCTCAGCAGACATCTGCAGTTGATGGCCGTGCCCTGCCTCACATGGAAAACATCAAGCCCCACACCTCAGGTATGAACCACCTGACCCCAGAGGAGACACCTTTACCAGTGCCTCTGCCCCACCCCACGCAGACGAGTGCCCTGGATGCTACTCCTCCGTGAGCAGCTGCAGTGGCTATGGCAGAATGGGCCTAGCCTTCTCCACCAGGGGAGGCTCCCAAGTGACTCGGACGGCAATGCTCACTGAGCACTGGGATTGTGACGTGGAATCCAAGTCTTCATGTGGAATGACCTCATGGATGGAGACACTGAATTTTAACCTCCACAATGTGTTGCCCAACCAAAGCGCCCCCCACAGTGTCCAGAGGAGGCCACGTAGCTGGGTGTCAGGCTGAGAGTTAGCGACCAGGCTACGCTTAAAAGTACTTCAGATTGGCCGGGCGCGGTGACTCGTGCCTGTAATCCCGGCACTTTGGGAGGCTGAGGCGGGTGGATCACGTGGTCAGGAGATCAAGACCATCCTGGCCAACATCATGAAACCCCGTCTCTACCAAAAATACAAAACTTAACTGGACATGGTGTTGGGTGCCTGTAGTCCCAGCTACTTGGGAGACTGAGGCAGGAGAATCGCTTGAACCAGGGAGTCAGAAGTTGCAGTGAGCCGAGATTGCACCACCACTCGATCCAGCCTGGGCGACAGAGTGAGACTCTGTCTCAAAAAAAAAGAAAAAAAAAAAGAAAGAAAGAAAAAGAAAAAAAACTTCCACAAAAATGTTTACAGTATAATTCTTCATGATAACCAGTAAGTGGAAACAAAGGCTGGCAGTGGCTCAGGCCTGTAATTCCAGCACTTTGGGCGGCCAAGGCAGATGGACTGCTTGCAGTCAGGAGTTTGCGACCAGGTTAGGCAACATGACAAAACCCCGTCTCTATAAAAAAATACAAAAATTATGGCTGGGCATGGTGGCTCCTGCTTGTAATCCCAGAACTTTGGGAGGCCAAGGCGGGCGGATCACGAGGTCAGGAGATTGAGACCATCCTGGCTACCACGGTGAAACAAAAAAATTAGCCAGGCATGGTGACGGGCACCTGTAGTCCCAGCTACTTGGGAGGCTGAGGCCGGAGAATGGCGTGAACCCGGTAGGCAGAGGTTGCAGTGAGCCAAGATCAGCCACTGCACTCCAGCCTGGGCAACAGAGCAAGACTCTGTCTCAAAAAAAAAAAAAAAAAAAATTAGCCAGGCATGGTGGTGTCCCCCTGTGGCCTCAGCTACTTGGGAGGCTAAGTTGGGAAGCTAACTTGAACCCAGTAGGTGGAGGATGCGGTGAGCCAAGATTGTGTCACTGCAGCCTGGGGCACGGAGTGAGAACTTGTCTCAAAAAAAAAAAAAAAAAAAGAAACAACTTAAATTTCCATGAATTAATGAAGGGATCAATAAAATGCAGTATATTCACACAAAGCTAAACATTTTTTTTTTTTTTTTTTTTTTTGAGACAGGGCCTCACCCTGTTTCCTAGGCTGGAGTGCAGTGGTGTGATCACAGTTCACTGCAGCCTTGATCTCCTGGACTCAAGCAATCCTCCTGCCTCACCCTCCCAAGTAGCTCATACTACAGGTGTGAGCTGCCACACATGGCTAATATTATAAAATTTTTTGATAGAGACAGGGGTCTCCCTATGTTGCACAGGCTGGTCTTGAACTCCTGGGCTCAAGGGATCCTCCTACCTTGGCATCCCTAAGTGCTGGGATTAAAAGTGTGAGACACCACGCCTGGTCAACAATGCAATATTACTAAGCCATAAAAAAGAATGAAATATTAGTATGTGGTACAATATAAATGAACCTCAAAAATAGTATGCTAAGTGAAAGAAGCCATATATGAAAAGCCCTGTATTATATGATTCAATTTATATGAAATGTCCAGAGTAGGTAAATCCATAGAGACAGAAAGTAGATTACCAGGGGCTGGGGAGAGGGAAAGTGAGGAATGATGGCTAATGGACTTGGGGCTTCTTTTGGGGGTGATTAGAATGTTCTGAAATTAGCTGCTGGTAATGACTGCACATTATTGAACATGCTTTTATTTTATTTTACTTTATTCATTTTTTTTTGAGACAAGGTCTGGCCCTATTGTCCAGGCTGGAGTGCCATGGCACCATCTCGGTTCACTGCAGCCTCGACCTCCTGGGCTCAAGTAATCTTCCCCTCAGCCTCCCAAGTAGCTGGGACTACAGTCACATACCACTACGTCCTGCTACTTTTTCTATTTTTTGTAGAGATGGAGTTTTGCCATGTTGCCCAGGCTGGCCTCGAACTTCTGAGCTCAAGCGATCTGCCCTTCTTGGCCTCCCAAAGTGCTGGGATTACAGGCATGAGTCACTGTACCTGGCCAAATTGTACACTTTTAAAGGTGAATTTTATGATACATGAATTATATCTCAACTTTAAAAATAATGTGCAGCAAAAAAAAAAAAAAAAACCACACTGCTGCATGTAACAACATGAACAAATATAAAAATATAACATTAGCAGAATGAATCAAGACACCAAAAACTACATAGGGGTTATTCTATTTATGTGAAGCTCAAAAACGAATGTAGGTGTGAGAAGTCAAAAGCGTGGCTGCATTTAAGAAGAGCAGGATACTGGCCGAGGGAACACCGGGGGTGGTTCTGCGGCGCTGGGAATGTTCTATTTGTTGATCTGGGTGGTGGCTGCATGGGTGCGTTCATGGCATATTTTACTTCAGTAAAAAGTATATTAAACTATCAAGAGAATACAATCAACTGGCCAGAAATGTAAGGTTTGTTTCTGCGCTCTCAATTCTGTTCCACTGGTCTATGTGCCTATCTTTATGCCAATACCATTCATCTTGATTACTGTAGCTTTATTTATTTATTTATTTATTTAGATAGAGATGGATTCTTGCTCTGTTACCCAGGCTGGAGTGCAGTGGTGCGATCTCGGCTCACTGCAAGCTCCACCTCCCGGGTTCACGCCATTCTCCTGCCTCAGCCTCCCGAGTAGCTGGGACTACAGGCTCCCGCCACCACGCCTGGCTAATTTTTTGTATTTTTAGTAGAGACGGGGTTTCACTGTGTTAGCCAGGATGGTCTCGATCTCCTGACCTCGTGATCCACCCGCCTTGGCCTCCCAAAGTGCTGGGATTACAGGTGTGAGCCACTGCTCACACCCAGCTAATTTTTGTAATTTTAGTAGAGACAGCGTTTCACCATGTTGGTCAGCCTGGTGTTGAACTTCTGACCTCAAGTGATCCACCTGCCTCAGCCTCCAAATTGTTGGAATAACAGGCGTGAGCCACCGTGCCTAGCCAATTATTATTATTATTAGTATTATCATCATCATTATTATTATTTCTAGAGACGAGGTCTCCCTATGTTGTTCAGGCTGGCCTCGAGCTCCTAGGTTCAAACGATCCTCCTGCCTTAGCCTCCCATAGTGCTGAGATTATAGGCGTGAGCCACCACAACTAGCTGATCTTCTTTATTTTAATAATGTTTTATAGGCCGAGCACAGTAGCCTATTTTTTTTTTTTTTTTTTTTTTTTACTAAAGATACCAAAATTAGCTGGGCATGGAAACCAGTGCCTGTAATTTCAGCTACTTGGGAGGCTGAGGCAGGAGAATCGCTTAAACCCAGGAGTCAGAGGTTGCAGTGAGCTGACATCACACCACTGCACTCCAAAAAATGTTTTATAATTTTCAGAATACAAGGCCCACACTGCTTTTTAAAATATTTATCTATTTATTTATTTATTTAAATTGTTATAATTTTTTTTTTTTCGAGACGGAGTTTCGCTCTTGTTGCCCAGGCTGGAATGCAGTGGCATGATCTCGGCTCACCACAACCTCCGCCTCCCTGGTTCAAGTGATTCTCCTGCCTCAGCCTCCCAAGTAGCTGGGACTACAGGTGCACACTACCATGCCCAGCTAATTTTGTATTTTTACTAGAGAGGGGTTTCTCCATGTTGGCCGGGCTGGTCTCAAACTCCCGACCGCAGGTAATCTGCCCGCCTGGGCCTCCCAAAGTGCTGGGATTACAGGTGTGAGCCACCACGCCCAGCCTAAATATCTATTTCTAAGTATTTTTTAAATTTTCGATACTATAGTGAATGGAATTGTTTACCTAATTTCATTCTTGAATTATTGCCAGTTTAAAGAAATACAATTTCAAAGTAACAAAACTAGTTACCGGTAGGTAAAAAAAAATTAAAGAAAGAAAGAAAAGAGGCTGAGCGCAGTGGCTCACACCTGGAATCCCAGCACTTTGGGAGGCTGAGGAGGGCGGATCACGAGGTTAGGAGATCGAGACCATCCTGGCCAACACGGTGAAACCCTGTCTCTACTAAAATACAAAAAAATTATCCAGGCGTGGTGGCAGGCGCCTGTAATCCCATTTACTCGGGGGCTGAGGCAGGGGAATCGCTTGAACCCAGGAGATGGAGGTTGCAGTGAGCTGAGATTGCGCCACTGCACTCCAGCCTGGCGACAGAGCAAGACTCCTTCTCAAAAATTAAAAAAAAGAAAAGAAATACAATTAATTTTTGTATATTGATTTTGTATCCTCCATTCTTGCTAAATTTATTTATTATACCTAATAGGGTTGTAGTTTTCTTTGGTTTGGTTTTGTTTGTTGTTGTTGTTTGGGTTTTTTGTTTGTTTCTTTGTTTTTGAGACAGGGACTCTCTCTGTCACCCAGGCCTGGAGTGCAGTAGCAGGATCATAGCTCTCTGCAGTCTTGACTTCCTGGGCTCAAGGGATCCTCTCACCTCAACCTCCCCAGTAGCTGGGGCTATGGGCACATGCCATCACGCCCAACTGATTTTTTTTTTTTTTTTTTTGTAGATACAAGGTCTCACTATGTTGCCCAGGCTGGTCTGAAACTCCTGGGCTCGGCTGGGCCTGGTGGCTCACGACTGTAATCCCAGCACTTCGGGAGGCCGAGGCAGATGAATCACAAGGTCAAGAGATCGAGACCATCCTGGCCAACATGGTGAAACCCCGTCTCTACTAAAATACAAAAATTAGCTGGGTGTGGTGGCACATGCCTGTCGTCCCAGCTACTTGGGAGGCTGAGACAGGAGAATTGCTTGAACCCGGGAGGCAGAGGTTGCAGTGAGCCGAGATCAAGCCATTGCACTCCAACCTGGGTGACAAGAGCAAAACTCCATGTCCCCCCCAAAAAAAAGAATTCGGGGAGTTCATAAAGTGAAAGCAAGGTTATTAAGAAAATAATGGAGGCTGGGCGCAGTGGCTCATGCCTGTAATCCCAGCACTTTGGGAGGTCGAGGCGGGTAGATCACGAGGTCAGGAGATTAAGACCAGCCTGGCTAACACGATGAAACCCTGTCTCTACTGAAAATGCAAAAAATTAGCCGGGTGTGGTGGCGGGCGCCTATAGTCCCAGCTACTTGGGAGGCTGAGGCAGGAGAATGGTGTGAACCCAGGAGGCGGAGCTTGTAGTGAGCCAAGATCGCACCACTGCACTCCAGCCTGGGTGACTGAGCGAGACTCCGTCTCAAAAAAAAAAAAAAAAAAAATATTCTAGAGGAAAAGACATAAAACATCAATAAGAAATTCTACAATTATTAGAAACAGTGTAGAAACCACAAAGGGTGGCAGTCATGCATTGCAGGGGACACCAGTGAGTTTCCACCTCGGTGAGCCAAGGAAACTCCCGAGCAGACACAGAGGTACGAAAAGCAGCATCTACTCCTTACCGGGCGTCAGTCACAGCCCCACTACTCCCTCAAATGCTTGATCTGGTGCCAACTTATTCTAAAGAGGAAAAAGATTTTCTTCAAACAGAGGGAGGACAAACAATAAAGGAAGGATGGATAAAGTTACCAGATGGAGGAATAGCTGTGCCACAGCTGCTAGAAGCCACAGTCGTGCTGGCTGTACATGAAACTACCCATCTAGGCCAAGAATCACTCGAAAAGCTGTTAGGCCGGTATTTCTATATCTCACACTTGCCAGCGTTTGCTAAAACTGTAGCGCAGCAATGCGTTACCTGTCGACAGCACGATGCAAAGCAAGGCCCGTCTGTGCCTCCCGGCATACCAGCCTATGAAGCGGTTCCTTTTGAGGATCTTCAGGTGGACTTCACAGCGATGCCTAAATGCGGAGGTAACAAGTATTTACTCGTTCTAGTGTGTACTTACTCTGGGTGGGTGGAGGCTTATCCAACATGAACTGAAAGAGTTCGTGAAGTAACCCGTGTGCTTCTTGGAGATCTCATCCCTAGGTTTGGACTGCCCCTAGGAATCGGCTCAGATAATAGGCCGGCATTTGTGGCTGACTTGGCAAAGAAGACAGCAAAGGTATTAGGAATCACATGGAAGTTACATGCCGCTTATCGACCTCAGAGTTCGGGGAAGGTGGAGCGAATGAATTGAACTATCAAAAACAGTCTAGGGAAAGTATGTCAGGAGACAGGATTAAAATGGATACAAGCCCTTCCTATAGTATTGTTTAAAATTAGGTGTACCCCCTCTAAGAAAACAGGATACTCCCCCTATGAAATTGTGTATCATAGGCCTCCTCCTATACTGCGAGGACTTCCGGGTACTCCCCAAGAGTTAAGTGAGATTGAATTACAGCGGCAGCTACAGGCCTTGGGGAAAATTGCCCAGACTATCTCAACTTGGGTAAATGAGAGGTGCCCAGTCAGCTTATTCTCCCCAGTTCACCCTTTTTCTCCAGGTGACCGTGTGTGGATCTAGGACTGGAACGTGGCTCCATTGCGGCCACGGTGGAGGGGACCCCAGACCGTTATCCTGACCACTCCCACAGCGGTAAAGGTGGAAGGAATCCCAGCCTGGATTCGCCACAGCCGCGTGAAGCCCGCAGCCACTGAGACCTAGGAGGCCAAACCAAGCCTGGACAATCCCTGCAAAGTGACCCTGAGGAAAACGACAAGCCCTGCTCCAGTCAGACCCAGAAGCTGACTGGTCTACACACGGCTGAAACATGAGGAAAATCGTCTTGGGACTTCGACTTGTGTGTTAAAAGCTTCCACTGCTTCTTCCCACACAGAGCACTGCCTTCAGTGCATACATCAGGTCACTGAGGTAGGACAAGTTAAGACACTCTTTTTATTTTGTAGCCATTATGAATGCCTAGGAATTCCAAAGGCAACCTGTCTGTATAATAACACCCAGTACAAGGTATGTGATCCGGGAAGTGACCAGCCCGATGTGTGCTATGACCCCTCTGAACCTTCCATGATCACAGTCTTTGAAATAAGACTAAGGACTAGTCCTTTCCTAAACGACACAAGTAAAGTAATAGGTAAAACAGAAGAAAGGGGGGTCCCCAAAAATGTAACCTTAAAATCTGATGCCTGTGACGCTGTTAATAGTAAGCAATATGGAAAAGGATGCGGTTCTCTAGACCAGGAAAAAAGTTACACAGCAGCAAATAAGTATGTCTGTCAAGAATTATATTTATGTGACATGTGTCAGTACTGGTCTTGTGTCATTTAGGCTACCTGGAAAGAAGATGAAAAAGATCCTGTTTGGCTCCAGAAAGGACAAGCCAGCTGCAACCCTTTAGAACTGGTAATCACAAACCCCACAGACCCAAAATGGAATAAAGGAAAATACATAACATTAGGCATTGATGAAAAAAGACTAGATCCTAGTGTAAGCCTCCTAATAAAAGGAGATGTTCAAAGACGCTCCCCAGAACCAGTATTTCAGACTTTCTGTGATAAACTAAATGTGCCAGGACCTGAGATTCCAGGAAAAACTAAAAATTTGTTTTTGCAATTAGCCAAGCATGTAGCCCAGTCTCTAAAAGTCACTTCATGTTATGTTTGTGGAGGAACTGTAATGCGAGATCACTGGCCATGGGAAGCCCGATAATTAGTTCCTACAGACCCAGTTCCTGATGAGTTCCCTGCCCAAAAGAACCACCCTGACAATTTTTAGGTTCTAAAAACCTCAATCATTGGACACTATTGCATAGCTAGAGAAGGGAAGGGATTCACTCATCCTGTAGGACGGCTGAGTTGTCTTAGGCAAAAGCTGTATAATGGTACCGCAAAAACAGTTACATGGTAGAGTTCCAGTTACACAGAAAGAAATCCATTCAGTAAATTTCCAAAGTTGCAGACTGTTGGGGCCCACCCAGAATTCCACCGGGACTGGACGGCCCCCACCGGGTTTTACTGGATATGTGGACACAGCTTATGCTAAGCTGCCTGATCAGTGGACAGGTAGCTGTGTAATTGGCACCATTAAGCCATCTTTCTTCTTACGGCCCATAAAAACAGGTGAACTTCTAGGCTTCCCAGTTTATGCTTCCTGCGAAAAACGAAGCATAGCCATAGGTGATTAGAAAGATGATGAATGGCCCCCAGAAAGAATCATACAATACTATAGACCCGCCACTTAGGCACAAGATGGCTCATGGGGATATCAGACCCCCATCTATATGCTCAACCGAGTCATACAGTTACAAGCTGTTTTAGAAATTATTACTAATAAAACCAGTCAAGCCTTGACTGTTCTTGCCTGGCAAGAAACTCTGATGAGAAATGCTATCTATCAAAATAGACTAGCTCTTGACTACTTGCTAGCAGCTGAAGGAGGAGTTTGTAGAAAAGTCAACCTTACTAATTGTTGTCTACACATAGATGATCAGGGGCAGGTAGTTGAGGATATGTTAAAGATATAGCAAAACTGGCACATGTACCCATGCAAGTGTGGCATGGACTTAATCCAGGAGCCATGTTTAGAAATTGGTTCCCAGCAATAGCAGGATTTAAAATTCTTATAATAGGAGTAATAATAATAATAGGAACCTGCTTACTGCTCCCTTGTCTGATACCTGTACTTCTCCAGATGATAAAAATCTTTGTCGCTACTTTAGTTCACTAAAATGCTTCAGCACCAGCATACTATATAAATCACTGTCAATCTGTTGCACAGGAAAACATAAATAATAAAAATAAGAGTGAGAACTCCTACTAATAAAATGAGTGAAAGTCTCAAAGGGGGGAAATGAGAAAAGAGAAAGACCCTCTCACATTGTTTTATATTGTTTTATCCTCAGTACCTGTTCTTCGGGAGAAAAAAAAAAAAAAAAGAAGAAGAACAATAAAGTAAAACCAAAGACAGGCAGCCCGAAACCAGGCCCAGGTCTGCCTGGTCTAAACCCAGTAGTTAAAAATCAACTCATGACTTAGAAACCGATGTTCCTAACATTGTATAGAAGAACACTGTGAAACTCCCTGCCCTGTTCCGTTTCTCTCTGACCACCGGTGCATGCAGCCCCTGTCACGTACCCCCTGCTTGCTCAAATCAATCACGACCCTTTCATGTGAAATCTTTAGTGCTGTGAGCCCTTAAAAGAGACAGAAATTGTGCACTCGGGGAGCTCGGATTTTAAGACAGTAGCTTGCGGATGCTCCCAGATGAATAAAGCCCTTCCTTCTACAACTCGGGTCTGAGAGGTTTTGTCTTCAGCCCGTCCTGCTACAGTTCAACATGGAGGCTCCATCTTCCCCCCTTTTTTTTTTGTCACCGCCTGTAAAGAAACAGGCAACATGGCCCAGGCCAGGTAGAGAACCATCTGCATAATAAAAGATTGGGGTTGGAGACAGACAGCTTTTCCCACCCTATGAAAATGACAGCTAGCCCTGACCAGTTTTTCTGGCCTTACCCAAATAAAACACCTGATCCAACCAATCTTTGGGCCCTATGTAAATCAGGCACCGCCTCCTCAAGCTCTTCTGTAAAACCTGCTGCATTTCACCACAAAACCGGCAATCCATTTCTCCCAGACCCGGGTCTGCTACCGAGAGCGCTTCTCCTCTTCCTGTCGCCTATTAAACTTCAGCTCTAAAGCCCACCCATGTATCTGCAGCCTATTTTTCCATGGCCATCAGACAACGGGTATTTACCCCAGACAATGACACTTAAGTAATTTTTCGACACTTTCCGGAGGTAATTTGCCTATGCGTACCTTTAAAAGTTACAGAATTGGGCCGGGTGTGGTGGCTCACGCCTGTAATCCCATCACTTTGGGAGGCGGAGGCGGGCGGATCATGAGGTCAGGAGTTCAAGACCAGCCTGGCCAAGATGGTAAAACCCCGTCTTACTAAAAATATAAAAACTAGCCAGGTGTGGTGGCGGGCGCCCGTAATCCCAGCTACTTGGGAGGCTGAGGCAGGGGAATTGCTTCAACCCGGGAGGCGGAGGTTGCAGTGAGCCGAGATCATGGCCACTGCACTCCAGTCTGGCGACAGATTGAGACTCTGTCTCAAAAAAAAGAGAAAGTTACAGAATTGGCCGGGCGCAGTGACTCGCGCCTGTAATCCTAGCAGTTTGTAAGGCCGAGGGAAGAGGAGTTTGAGATCAACCTGGGCAATATTGCAAAACGCATCTTTACAAAATAATACCAAAATTAGCCAGGCGTGATGGTACGCACCCATGGTTCTAGCTGCTCTGGAGGCTGAGGTGGGAGAATCGCTGGAGCCCAGGAGGTCGAGACTGCAGTGAGCTGTGTTTGTGCCACTACACTCCAACCTGGGTGACAGAGCAAGACCCTGTTTGAAAAATAAATAAATACGTAAATATATAAGGAAATAAATAAATAACATTGCTCGTAGAGCTGAGTAGGGTGGCACACGCCTGTAATTGCAGCTACTCAGGAGGCTGAGGCAGGAGGATGGATCAAGCCCAGGAGGTTGAGCCCAGCTTGGGCTAAATTGCATAAACCAACCCCCCCACCCCCTCCTAAAAAAATATATATATATATATATATATATGACAAATAAGTTAAAGAATCCATGAAAATAGTCTAAAAAGCTTTAAAACAAAAAGCAATATACGTGGCATGGTTGAGGGTGCTTTTTATGTTCTTAAAGCTCATTTACTCTACTTTTTCTTCTTAGGTGTGTCTAATTATTCCATAGTGAGCACATGTTAATGAAAAAGGTTAAGTGTCTAAACATACAAATAGGAAATCCTCCGGAACTGAAAGAGCAGGCTGGAGGGGACCGAACAGAGCCTGGCACGTGCTCCGGGAGCACCTCGGGGGCTGAGTGCTGGTAGACGGTGCCTCTGTCTCCCAATCCCCCTGGTGAAACACAACGGCATGCCCACCTAGCCTGAGGATGCCGAGTGGACACAGGAAGCCACCGTGGCCACACAGCAATGATGAAGGACAGGAACCCCCCCATACCATCCCAGGAGCTTCTTTCAACAAGTTACAAATACAAAGACAAGTAAGGAACTTGGAAAGCCTGTTCTGCTGGGAGACTCTATCTATTTGGTTCTCAGGCCTGTAACTGTCATAGGGAGAACTCAAAGGTGGGCCCCAAGATTCCCACCCGGGGCACACGCCCTGTAGGCCACCTGCCTCTGAGTGAACGTGACGGCATGTCACTCCCACAACCATGCCACATTTTACGGAACAACGGATTGCGCAGCTGTGATTGAGGTTCCTGGTCAGTTGATTTTGATAAATCAAAAGGGAAATTAGTCTGGGTGGGCCTGACTTAATCAGGTGAGCCCTTTAAAAGAAGGTGGAGTTCCAGAAACACTATGCACCGCTGGCCTCAAGGAAAGGGGCCTCTGGTTGCTGAGAGTGGCCCTCAGCTGACAGCCAGCAAGCAAACGGGAGATTTCAGTCCCACAGCAACAAAGAAATGCATTTTGTCAACAAGCAGGGAGGCTGGAAGAGAATCCCCTGCCTCAGATGAGACTGCAGCAATGGCCAACATTGTGAGGTCACCTGCTGCGGTATCAGTAGAAAACCTTGCTAACTTGCACAAAAAGCGAGATAATAAATCCATGCTGTCTTAAGACACTAAATGTGTGGTAATTTGTTACACACCAGTAAAATCTAAAACTATAGCCTTTCCAACCAAGAAAGTCATGTTTTAAGAAACAATTTTCATACAAATATATCTGTACTGTGTCAAGATTTTATATGTACAGAAATCTTAAGTGAGCCTGGAATTGAATACACTTGCTTGTGCACACGTGCACACACACGTGTGTACCTATCACCCAGATGGAAAAGGAACATTTCCAGCATTGCAAAAAGTTTCCTCATGTCCCTTGCAAGTCAGTACCTGCACCTCCTCCTCCCAAGTGACAGGATTTTAACTTCTGTCAGCATAGATAGTTTGGCTCGTGCGTGAACGTCATATGTGGGATCAATAGAATGCAGACGGTTGGTGTCTGGCTGCATTTGCTCAATATTGATGTCAGTGAAATCCATCCATGCTGTTTGCAGCAGTAAGCTCATTATCAGTGTTGTAATTATCCCATGTAAGACTATATACATAATAAAAAATAAAATAATAAAATAAGATAAGACTATATACCACTTTATTTATCCAGTGCGAAGATGGTGGGCATTTGGCCTGTTTCCAGAGGCGAGTTATTATGAATGAAGTTGCTAAGAATGTTTCTGCTCATGACTCATAAAGTCAATACATACTTTCAATTTGTTGTCTGTTTTGTTGTTGTTGTTGGGGTTTTTTGTTTGTGTTGTTTTTCTTTGGTTGGTTTTGGTACAGGATCTTGCTCTGTCACCTAGGCTGGAGTGCAGTGGGGCGATCTCGGCTCACTGCAGCCTCTGCCTCCCGGGCTTAGCATCCTGAGTAGCTGTGTAGCTGGTCACACACCATCACGCCCGGCTAATGTTTACATCTTTTGTAGAGACAGGGTTTTGCCATGTTGCTCAGGCTGGGGGTTTCTGTTTGTTTTTCTTTTTTCTTTTTTCTTTTTTTTTTTTTTTTTTTGAGATGGAGTCTGGCTCAGTCGCTCAGGCTGGAGTGCAGTGGCGCGATCTCGGCTCACTGCAATCTCCACCTCCCGGGGTCACGCCATTCTCCTGGCTCAGCCTCGGGACTACAGGCGCCCACCGCCACCACGCCCGGCTGATTTTTTGTTTTTTTAGTAGAGACGGGGTTTCACCATGTTAGCCAGGATGGTCTCGATCTCCTGACCTCGTGATCCGCCCTCCTCGGCCTCCCAAAGTGCTGGGATTACAGGCGTGAGCCACGGCGCCCGGCCTGTTTGTTTTTCTTTAGGTTTTTATTGTATTTTGTTTTTCATTGTATTTGTTTTTGATTTTTTGAAGTGAGAGAGTGGAAGTCTACCCCTGCTGTGGAGCGCATCCCCCAAAGGGGGGCCGGCAGGGGTGGCTTTATGAGTGGCCTTCCTAACGCAGATGCTGAGGCCTGGGCTTTGAGAATCCCGTGTCAGGGCGCTGGTGGAGCCATTTTCCAGCCAGTGGCTTTGGCGGAGCGGATCCTGCCTTGGTTCTCCCTGTGGATTCGCCCCAACTCCCTGTTGGCCCAGGGCCCTTGACATGCTTTATAACTGAAGGAAATTATGTAACTACGTTGTATTGGGGAGGTAGGGTGGCCGAGCGGTCTAAGGCGCTGGATTAAGGCTCCAGTCTCTTCGGGGGCGTGGGTTCGAATCCCACCGCTGCCAAACTGTGGTACTTTTGTCACTTTTGTCCCCTATGAAAGGGGTAATGGGCCACACACATACTCGGGATGCTGGGTTCCATTTGGCAGCGTGCAGCTGTGGAGTAGATGGGCCCTGTGCCCAGCTTGTCTACAGCAAGTGAAAGTGGATTGGGTTCTTCACAGATGCAGGTGATTGAGGCTGGGAAGCAAAAGCGTAGAAGCCCTCTTCTCTTTGTGCCGCTGTAACCAGGTGGACATACTAGTGGGGTCTTCTAGTTTAGTCTCCAGTGTAGTAAGAGTGTGTAATGAGATAAAAACCGCTTCGGGGCTGGGCGCGGTGGTTCACGCCTGTAATCCCAGTACTTTGGGAGGCCGAGGCGGGCGGATCACCTGAGGTCCGGCGTTCGAGACCAGCCATGACCAACATGGAGAAACCCTGTCTCTACTAAAAATACAAAATTAGCCGGGCGTGGTGGAGCGTGCCTGTAATCCCAGCTACTCCGGAGGCTGAGGCAGGAAAATGGCTTGAACCGGGGAAGCGGAGGTTGCTGTGAGCCGAGATCACGCCATTGCACTCCAGCCTGGGCAACAAGAGCGAAACCCCGTCTCAAAAAGAAAAAAACAAAAACCCACTTCAGGTTGTTTCCGCCCGGTTTCGAACCGGGGACCTTTCGCGTGTTAGGCGAACGTGATAACCACTACACTACGGAAACCCACGCTTCAGATAACCGCCATAATATTGTCCACTAGCAACTACACTCCGGGTATGTTCGACAACTGTTCCCTAGCTGTGAAAGGAGAGCCCCACAACCCGCAAAAGCATACACTCGCGTACAGGTCTGTGCCCAAAGTCTTACCAGCAACTGTTGCTTCCGGGACGGCTCGCTTAGTCTCCTATCCACGATTCTTCCCAATCCCTAGCACTCCCGGAAATCTTGGTGATGCCACCGCTGGACACCGTTCGGGATCAAAACTGTCAAAGTAACACAAAATTTAGTTGAAATGAAAAAAGCTGGCTCATCCAGGATCTGAACAAGAAGAAATTTAGTTGAATTGAAAAAAACAAAAAAACTGGGCTCGTCCGGGATTTGAACCCGGGACCTCTCGCACCCAAAGCGAGAATCATACCCCTAGACCAACGAGCCAGCTGTTAATAAACACGGTGAATATTTCCAAGATTGTGTTCTTCATGGATCAATTCACCGAAAAGGCGGATTTCTTTCTGGCAGCTTGAAACCATTCTCAAAAGCCTTACAGTCTCCCAAGCCCAACCTGTCCCCGCTGCCCATCTCCGCGTCTGCCGCTAATTCTCAGCCGCCGGTAGCTCCACACAGGGTAAACGCTCCGTATGCCCTGTCTCCTCTGGTCTCCTGGAATCCGAGTGAGCGCCTCCCTGCTGGATCCACTCGAGTGGCAGGCAGGGGCGTCCATCCGTTCTGCAGCCTGGGCGCCCCTTCCCAAGGGAGTTCAAGAAAGGTGCAAATCTTGAGGCCCAGGCGCAGGACGCAGAGGTTGGCAGAGCCGGAGGGCTCGGGAGAGAGCGCAGTGCTGGGAGGGAACGCCGAACCAGTTGGGTGAGGAGCCCCGAGAAGCGGCTCTTAGCGTTTTATGAAAACATAATAAGCAGTACATACCCATTTGCAAAATGTTCAGGAAATGTAGGAAAGTGTAAGGCAGAAACGACCGATGACCGGGAACTCTGTCTTCTCGTGGTGACTTTGGCCACAGGGTTGTAGCACAGCTCGGAGGCTGGACCCACGCGCGCGCGCTCCCGCGGTGCAGGGCCCGGGGTCCTGGCTCACAGCCCTCGCCGCCCTCAGGGCAAGCCTGGGCGGGCGCGCTCCTCTGTGCTCGCCTCGACCTACTCTCGCCCTGCGCGCTTTAATTGCACTGGTTTATTTAGTAGTAAAAATAGCGATATGGATTTCCTGCTGTAAAATTCGCGATAATCTACTCAGAGCTGAGCCACAGGTTTATTTTTGTGTCACCAGCAGAGACATTTCCTACACTGCTGTAAAACAGCGTGGGATGGTGGTTAAGCGACTCCGAGGAAACAATGCCCCTGTTTCCATTCGCACTCCCGGCGATCTTGCTCCGCCGTCTGCGAGCGCCGCTGCACTCGCCCTTCCTCTCTGCCTCTCCACGCTGGACTCTCCTGGTGCCGTGGCTGGCTTTCGGCTCTTCCCACAGTGAACATTTCGGGTGAACCGACCCGCCCCAAGGGTCTGCCCCACCCGGCATAGCTCTCCCTTGTCCCAAGCCTCGCACCCGCGCCTCCACCAGCAGCTGGACGGGAGCGCCAGCCTGGGAGACCTCCCGGCACCTCAGCAGCTCGCACCGGATTCAGCCAGGTGACCCGGGGGTGTACCGGAGCGGCTGCAACGCCCAGACTCTGAGAGCCCCAGAGTGCGAGGCCTGAGGTTCTTCCACCTGGTTGTTCGATTACTATGGGGACCGCCTGCCAACACCCCCCCACACGGTCACACGCTCGCACCCCGGGAGTCCACGGTTTTCTTCGGGAGGGTGTTTGCAGTCAAGCCCTCAGGTAGCTCGCCGCTGGTCCCCGTGACCCGACTTCTACAGTGGGGTGATCTTCCTGTGGGGCAGGCGTTTCGGGGTCGACGAGTCCGAGGAGCCCCGGGCGCGCGAGTGCCCGCATGTGCTGGCGGGCTCCTGGCCTGTCCCAGCGAATCCGTCCCGGTCTGGACCCACAGGCTCGGCTCTTTGGACCGGAGCCGGCGTGGGTGAGAGAGGGAAGCGCGCACCTGCTGGCCGGAGCCGCAGACCCCGCTCGCTCCTCCACGCCTCCCAGTCAAGGGTCTCTACCCAGGTGGCCGCGAGCGATTTTCTCTTCTCTGGTGCACCGGGCCGGGGTTCCGTTTTCGACCCCTGAAGTGGTCCCCGTATAAGCCGCGGCCCCACGTGGGACGGGGACTCACTCAGGGCTTTTTGAGGTCCCCTCCGGCTGGAGAGAGGGCGCCTGCGACAGGGGAGTGTGCGGCGGGACCCAGTCCCGCCTCCGCCGGTGCCCAGGCCTCCAAAGCGCGCGGTGCGGGGAAGACGCAGGCGGGAGCCGTTCCGAGACCCCCGGGGGCCCGTCCTGCACCTGGGCTGCGGCCCCACTGTTCACTGAGAACATGGGCTAACTTTCTACACTTCCGGTAACAGCAGGAATAAATCAGAAGGCCAGCATACCTTAGTTATATATTTTGTTTAAAATAAACTAATTTTGTTTAAGGCTGAAAGCGAATGTGACAGGTAGAGCCGTTAGTCCCGGGCCATGAATGTGGCCGTCTGCGCTTTTCTGTGTTAACTCCACAGGAAGAAGTCAGAGTTTGCAGCATGGAGGCGGCGGGGACCCGAACGCCGAGGGCTTGCAGCCGCCAAGCGCAGAGCAGCAGACCAGAGCCTCAGCGCGCGCGTGGGGGAGCGCCGCAAACAAACGCCGGGCGGGAAGGGGCGCGGTAGTGCCATCGTCTCCCCCTGGAGAGAGGGAAGGAGACGCGAGGGCGAGTCCCTAGCAGGAGTGGGAAGACGTGAGGGGAGCGGGAAGACGCTCCGGAGAGCGCGCGCAGACGGAAGTGAGCGGGGTCGTGGGCAGAGGGCGTGCGGGGCCCGGGGAACCCGTGATGGAAAAGGAAGCCCGCAGTGGGTCTGACTCTTCAAGAGATAAGGAAATGGCAGGCAAGTAGCCTTGCGCGGCGAGTATCTTAGAGGCAAAGAGAAAGTGACTCTGCCAGGGTCTGGCTTCTCAGGAAGGCGGAAGTAGACTTGTATATCTTCCACATTTTTTTTAGGAATAAATGGGGGGGAAAAAACACACACCAGGCCCCAGCGAGATTTGAACTCGCGACCCCTGGTTTACAAGACCAGTGCTCTAACCCCTGAGCTATGGAGCCAGCTGCGAGTTTCCCTTTCGCACACAACTAGTTGACGCTGCCGCCGGCGCCACGCAGCCGCAGTCTGCTTAATCCCCGGCCGAGTTCGGTGGCGGCTGACTGCAAGCTCCTCCCCCGGCCGCAGCCATCTTGCCCGTGTGTCCGTGGCGCGAAACGGCCGTTAGTCCCTGGAGGGAGCTCCGCGGAGACTGTGCCGGCGTTGGGCGCGCGCGCTGGCGGGAGCTGTCAGGGCGGGGCGGTACCGCCGAGCTCGGAGCTGTGAGGAGCGCCCCGGGTCTTGGGCGGGGCTGGGGGGGCAGGGAGGGGCGTGCGCAGGATTGGGGAGCACGTTTTGCGTCTCGCTGTGCATGAGGAAGCGGGGCTCCAGGTCAAGGCTATGGAAAGGTCAGGGAATGGTGTCAGTGCGCCCGTCCTGCAGGGAGTCCAGGTCCGAGAGGTTAGGGCGGGACCTGGGGCGAGCTGGGTGGTGGGGGAGTGGTGGGGGCAACAGGAGGTGGAGGCCGACGGGGGGGCGGGGAATCTGGACGGCCAGGTGTTTGGAGGCGCTGGGGTCGGAAGGGTCCACGCGAGGTTGGGGGTGGGTGCTAGCCCCTGTCTCATATTTGGATGAATTAGGAAAATGCAGCTTTTAGGGCACACCCTGACATGTTCTGTCAGGGCCCTTAAAGGGCGCATGGGGCGGAGGAGAGGGGAGAAGGATGAGGGCCCAGCCTGGCAAAGGACAGAAAGTGGTGGGTGTCGGAGGTGGACCTTGGTCTGGTAGCCTACCCTGCCCTATGCTCCCTGCAAGGCCGGGTGACTTGGGTCACTGGGCGGCCAGAGGCAGGCCCCTAGGTGCCCCCCAGTCTGGATGCTGAGGGTCCCTGTGAAGGTCTGGCTTGTGGCTCAGCAGCTAGGACTGATGGGTGAATAAGAAGGGCCCAAGTTAGGCCAGTTGTTCTCACAGACCCAGAGGTCTCTATAGAGTTTATGATGCCCTGAGTCTAGGAGAGGGAAATGCACACACGCGCCCTCGAGGACACCAGCATCCTGACATCCAAGTTACTGCACTGCCCTGGTTACCAAGAAAGAACATCTCTTCCCTTCTATAGGCAATTGGTACAGTCAGTAACTGTTGTTACGTTTCTTCAGATATATAGATACGTATGTAGTTACTCTGCAAACGCACACTCTGAGAGACACACGATTGCACTCATGGACACAGAAACGGAAAATAAACATGTGGACAGCTACTCCCAGTCCCCAGACCTGACCCTCGTGTGACGCCTCCCCCCCAACATTGTACTTTCTGGGACCTGTAATGTGTGTTGTGATGCCCAGCACATTTGTTGGATGGTACAAAGGGAATTATGATACTTAATCAAAAAGCCGTACAAGCCAGATAACATTAGGGCTCAACGGTAACAATAGGCGATTTAGTTAGGAGATTAATGTTAGAGATTGGTTTTCCTTGTGGAAATCAGTGGTATTCAAATGCCTGAACTGGCTACCAGGTTTTAGAGTTGCTCTCCATGTATGAGCAGAACACAGAATTCAGTCTCTGGACTGCTTCTGTGGGCAGGACTTTGAAACGACCCTGTCCTCAGCCTGGAGGATATAGTATTCTGATTGTCTGGTGCTGTGTCAACTGGGCCTGCCTCAGATAGCGTCGTGCCTGCCCCATGAGAACCTTATATGCAAAGTGGGCTTGAAGCATCTCAGAGACAGCACTGAAGCTCCATGTCACAGGGCTATTCAGCTATCATCGCCCCTGCTTGCCAACACCTCTGTCTACATAAGCTGTGCGGGACAGAATTAGGTCCGAGTCTGGTATTCTGTTCATCCAACCTGGTAGCCAGGTAGCGAGGGAAGAAGCCTGTGGCCCTTGTCTAAATACGAGGTGATTAATATTTAACAACAAATCAACAATAGGGTATGATCAAACTGACTTGGGTCTCTTTGCAACACCTGAACCTTATGCACATGCTCATAAATGCCCTCTCCAAAATACACACACACACACACACCCCACCCAGGAAAGGTGAGATACAAATGCACACTCCTTCCGTATATAAACATGCATGCTCATTCACTCTGGCAGAAACCCTGGCTCACACTTGTGCTCCTGTGCTCGGATCCAGGGAGTAGAAAATGAGCCAAGCCAACTCTAAAGACAGCTCACAGTCTTCATTTTCATCCCCTCACTCCCTTCCCAGGGCAGTGCTGAGCAGGGAGCAGCCCACTGCCACCCTTCCAGAAGCCCAGCTATCCAGAAGCTGGAGAACAAGTAGACAAGGGGCTGAGGCTGGCCAGGGGAATGCCCTTCAGGGCATGGGCTGAGAAGGCCTTGGCACCAGGGTGCTCTGTGGTTGGCATTTTCCCCAGTCTGTCAGGATCATGTTTGTGCTCTGTGCGTTTAGAGCTGGCTGCATCTTTAAAATTGTAAGTGCCAACTTGTGTTTTATGTTTCAAAGTTCCAGAAGCAAAAACAAAACAAAAAAAGTTTGGGTACAGCAGCTCACACCTGTAATCCCAGCCCTTAGGGAGATGGAGACTAGAGGATCACTTGAGGCCAGGAGTTCAAGACCAGCCTGGGCAACATAGCAAGACCCAGTCTCTTAAAAAAAAAAAAATTAAAAAGAATAAAGTTCCAGAAGCTTTGCTGTCCTTATCCAAGCAGAGTTTGTACTTTGGCACTGGAAAGTGGGGGAGTCAGGTGTTTTTGGGAGCACATTTGGGTTGTTGCTTTGGTCAGGAAGCACCCATCACTCTGTATCCTCCGGCTAAGGAGTGCTGGAGAGCTGTGATGCCCATTGTCCCGGGCTTCTCCCTCAAAGACGCGCCAAGGGTCTCCTTCCAGGTTTGGCCGGGACTGTCCTCTGAGCTGGGAGCACAGGGCTCCTCCCTGAGTAGCTGACCTGTCAGGCCAGCTGGATCCAGAGGTCTCACAACCTCTCAAGGCAGAGCTGGAAGCTGTCCAGAAGGCAGCAGCCATGATAAGGAACCTGGTTGACCTGGGCCCAGACCTGTCCCCTGGCAACAGAGAACAGCAGGACTGGCTTTGACATTGTTTTAGGGAGCCAGAGCCCTTCCCAGTCAGGGCAGAAGCCCTGTGGAGAGCTGGGCTCCTGACCTCACCAGCCTCCACCTCCTGAAGGCTCTGGCCAAATCCACGTGTGACCTCAGGAAGGGAACACCCCCCGGAGGCCAAGGCCCCTGTCCCTGCTCAGTTGGCCACAGCCTCACGCTCCTGCCTCGGGGTTGTGTCTCTAGCAGCCTCTCTTGGGCAGCCAGGGTCAGTCAGGAGCACGGAGGGCAGACCCAAGACGGACTAGGCAGCTCTGGGGAGGTGACATCCCTTCCCACCGGCAGCCCAGAGACAGGAGCTCCCCAGCAGTGTCCCTCAAGGCCAGATTCGCAAGTAGGTGCCGGTGGAGCAAACAGAGAAAAGCGGGAACACGCGCTCCTGGAAGTTGACGCGGAAGGTGTAGAGGTGGCGCATGTCCTCCACGGCGTAGAAGGACACGGCTCCCACCTCGAGGTCCAGGGCCACCCGCACGCGCGACAGGTGCCCGCAGCTGAGGGGCGAACGCTCGGGGCTGGTCACGGCCCAGTACTGGCCGCCGTTGAGCTGCAGGGCCCAGACGCCCTCCTCGGGGGTGAAGGGCGTTAGGCCCTTTCGGCGCACGCTCTCGCGGGCCACGCCAAAGGCCCAGCCGTCCTTAGAGCCCACCTCCACCTCCCAGTGATGCCGGCCCGAGGAGAAGCCGCAGGACGCCAGGACGCGGGTGTTGGTGTCGAAGCGGCGGGGGTGGTTGGGCAGCTCCTGGGCCCGCTCGCCGAGGCGCACGCTCTTAAGATCCAGAGAGAGGATGAGGCGCGGGTTGGCTGTGTCGGGATCCAAGGTGAGCTCCACTGCAGACAGAGACAGGGCGACATGTCCCCACGCAGGCAGGCCCCTGGCATACTCTTTGCAGGGCCGCGCCCGACCTTGCTTTGCAACCTGCCTGACTTTCCCTCTGGAATCCATCCAGCACCCAGCGCCAAGGCCCAACCAACCCCCATGCTCTGCATCCCAGATATTTTGCTTCCCCGCTCCCCGACCACTCAACAAGTACTTACTGAAATCAAACAAATGCAATAGGTGGGCCTGATCTGAACCCCAATTCAAACAGATGGGGATATTTGAATGCTAGACATTGGAAAGAATCATTAATCTGTCCAGGTGTGATGACTGCTTTGTGGTTATGTTTTACAAAGTCTGTTTCTTTAGAGATAATACACTGAGGTATTTATGTCAATAATATGTTGACTCTGATGCTTTAAAATAATACAGTAGGCCGGGTGCAGTGGCTCACGTCAGTAATCCCAGCACTTTGGGAGGCCAAGGCAGACAGATCACCAGTTCAGGAAATCGAGACCATCCTGGCTAACACCGTGAAACCCCGTGTCTACTTAAAAAAAAAAAAAAAATTAGCCAGGCGTAGTGGTGGGTGCCTGTAGTTCCAGCTACTCGGGAGGCCAAGGCAGGAGAATGGCCTGGGCCGGGGAGGTGGAGCTTGCAGTGAGCCAGATCTCACCACTGCACTCCAGCCTGGGCAACAGAGCGAGACTCCGTCTCAAAATATAAATAAATAAATAAATAAATAAATATAATACGATAGGGCCGGGTGCCTTGACTCACGCTTGTAATCCCAGCATTTTGGGAGGCCGAGGCTGATGGATCACATGAGGTCAGGAGTTTGGGACCAGCTTGGCCAACATGGCAGAAAACTTGTTTTGTATTTTCTCTACTAAAAATACAAAAATTTGCCCAGTGTGGTGTCCTGTGCCTGTAATTCCAGCTGTTTGGAAGGCTGAGGCATGAGAATCGCTTGAACCCAGGAGGCAGAGGTTGCAGTGAGCGGCGATCAGGCCACTGTACTCCAGGATCTTACTCCAGAGCAAGACCCTGTCTCAGAAAATGAAATAATCCCATAAGAAGTGGATAGCAGTGTCTATGAAAACTGTGGCCACTAATTGATCACTGCTGAAGGTGAGAGATGGGTATGTCACCTTCTTTACACTCTTCTCTCTACTTTTGAGTATGTTAGAAATTTTTCATAATAGAAAGTTAAGGCCAGGTATAGAGGCCCATGCTTGTAATCCTGGCACTTTGGGAAGCAGAGGTGGGAAGATAGCTTGAGCCCAGGTGTTGAAGACCAGCCTGGGCAATACAGTGAGATACCTGTCTCCACAAATCATAGAACATTTAGCCAGGCATGGTGCTGTGCTCCTGTAGTGCCTGCTACTTGAGGACGCTGAGGACAGAGGATCGCTTGAGCTTGGCCAGTCGAGGCTGCAGTTCCACTGCACTCCACCCTGGGCAACAAAGCGATACCTTGTCTCCAAAAAAAAAAAAACTTAAAATATGTACGTTTACTGTGAGCACTGCTATGTTCCAGGCCCTGGGGATACCACAGAGTATCAGATAGTCTTGCCTGCCTGCAGCTTCCTTCCCACAGCGGGAGGATTAAGGATAGATTGTAAACATAGAAGACGAGAGGAACCAGAAGAGCAGGCTGTAACTTCAACCAGAGTGGCCAGGGAAGACCCTCACTGCAAAGGGGCATTGAGCAGACAGATAAAAAGAAGGCAAAGAAGTGGGCCACGCGACTGGCTGGGGAAAGCATGTTCCAGGTAGGGGGCTGGGGTGGGGGAGCCTGGCAGTGCAAAGGGCCTGGGATGGGTGTGTGCTTGGTACACTGAAGGAACAGCAAGGAGGATGTGTAGCTGCATGGAGTAGAAGGGGTGTGCAGTGAGGCCAGATCCCTTGGGCCCTTGAGACCACCATGAGGACTCTGACCTTTAACAGGTCAGAGGGGCTGTGGCAGGGCTCTGAGCAGAGGAAGGTCTGGTCTCATTCAGGTGGTTTAGGTGGCACCCAGGCACACTCTGATTTAGCTCGGACATCAGCATCAGGAATATGTGCCCTCCCCTCCCCTCCCTCCCCTCCCTCCCCTTGGTGTTGGATCCCACACACTCTAGAGCTCTGCAAGAGTAAAAACAATATTCCTTCCAGTCTTTAGCTTCCCCTTGCTTTCCTGGTCCCCTGTATGCACCCCATCACCAGGAGAGGTTTCCGTCCGTCTTGGAGTGGGGACTGGGGAGAGATTCACCCAGGTGGCCGAGAAGCCTTTCCCAGTCTGAGTATCTCCAGGTACAGGGCATTCCTGCTCCTAACCGACCTGCAGCGTTTGGGCCAACAGGCCCCACTGCCATCTGAGGGTGTCGGAGCTCCCAGGATGGGGAGGGGGTGGCATGAGGGAGGGGACAGAGGAACAGGGTTGCCGAGGTGGGTGGGTGGAAAGCACCGACCATATGCAAAACCCTGAGATGGTCACCAGCAGGGAGTAGGTTCTCCATGTGGCCATCACAGCACCATCCCTACCTTTCTCCTCTTTCTCCAGCTCTCCCCGAAGGTCCTCTGAGGAGGAGAAACAAAGCAAGGCATGCATGAGCGATATGGGAGATTACATGGCAAGGTCACCAGCTCTTTATAGCCCAGCTGACTCATTCATTCCCCAGAGACTCCTAAGGCCAAGCATGGGGAGCCGGGGGCAGGGGGCCTATACCCAAGCATTCTAGTTCTACCTGAGTGGCTCTGAGCTCAGCTCCCCTGCATATCCCTCTTCCTACCCCCAGTCCCCCAGCAGGACCCCTCTACCCCATCTGACCCCATGAGAAGCTGCATGCCCTGCAGGGACCTGACTAGATTTGCCACCACAGCCCCTACACCAATCTGGCCATGGCACAGCCAGCTCCTATTTTCACACACAGCTTCTGGAAAGCACACCCAGGGACCCCTGAGCTACCAGGAACCCTCCACCACCACCGCACTACGTGGCCCAGCTCAGCGCCCAGGCCCCTACCTTTGAACTTCTTCAGCATCCCTTTTAAGACAAAGGTCTTGAGAGAAACATTCCAGACTTTATTCTTCATCTCAGAAGAGACTGTGGTTGGCTTGGGGCCAGGCACATTGCTACACCTGCAGGACAAGGGCTCTGAGAAGGGCCTGTCTGCACAGTTTTACTCCCACAGGCTGTGACAATTAGGATGGCGAGGTCGTCTTGGCAGAAAGACGTAGAAAAGGGAGAGCCGGGCCGGGCGCGGTGGCTCAAGCCTGTAATCCCAGCACTTTGGGAGGCCGAGACGGGCGGATCACGAGGTCAGGAGATCGAGACTAGCCTGGCTAACACGGTGAAACCCCGTCTCTACTAAAAAAAATACAAAAAATTAGCCGGGCGAGGTGGCGGGCGCCTGTAGTCCCAGCTACTCGGGAGGCTGAGGCAGGAGAATGGCGTAGACCTGGGAGGCGGAGCATGCAGTGAGCTGAGATCCGGCCACTGCACCCCAGCCTGGGCGACAGAGCGAGACTCCGTCTCAAAAAAAAAAAAAAAAAAAAAAAAAGAAAAGGCAGAGCCGGACCTCATGCAGGAAAACCCATGGCCAGGCAGGTGGGCATTCGTCTCAGAAGGTCCCCGGCAAGCAAGTCGGGGGATCAGGAGGTGACAGGTCAGGGGACAGGAAATAAAGAGAAGGCTCAGTGAAAAGAGAAGAGGCAACTTAGAGAGGCTCCAGGAGCTGTGAGGTCACTCACCTGCTCAGCGTGCTTTTGAATTCCTGGAAGGAAAGATAGAGGAAACCAAATCAGCATCAGGTAACCTCCATTCACCTCTGAGGAACAAAGCTTGCCCCTTGCTGTGCCTCCAAGATGTAAGCGGTAAGCAGGTGTGCCATGCCTCACTGCCTGCATGGACTTAGGTGACAGCAGCTTGCAGTGGCTGCTGGCTGCGGGGTGTCTCATCCACACAGTGGACCTCTTACCCTTTGCCACAGCTCTTCGCATGCTTTCTTTACATCTTTGCTGCTTTCTTTATTACAGAATCATCACTGGAGCTATCCCATGGGACCCAGTGCTGCCTGTGTCCTGGAAACCACCTGAGGGAGGTCACAACCCTTATGCACCTCCTGCTCACTCAGCCCAGTAGTGACTGTTACTAACCCATCTGTGGATTGTGAAGTTTATCTAGTGGTTTATAACTTTTTTTTTTTTAGTGAAATAGAATAGAAAACATCAAAGTGCATACGTGTAGCAAAGGTGAGTATTATCTTCTGAGACTTTTGTCTCAAGCATGCGATTCTGAAATACGATATATATTATTGTGGCTCATAGTCAAGAAAGTGTTATCACATCCCTCTAGACCTCCAACCCCAGGAAAATCAGGGCACTTCCCTCTAGTCCCCTTCAGCTCCAGATCGTGTGATTCTCCTGAACCCCCAGGACTGATACTGTCCTCTAGCTGCCGGTCCTGATGCTTTCGGACAAATGACTTGAGCCTCTGGCTAAGCCAGACTTACCTGGAGAAAGTCAAGGTCAGGCTTTTGAGCTGTCTCCTGGATCTGGCTGCTGAGCTTGGACAGCTGGGTGATCTCAGCACCGAGCTGGGCCAGATTCTCATTCTGCTTCTGTGCCACCTCCCGGGACAGTTCCTCCAGGCGGCTTAGCAGCCGGCCCTCCTGCTCCACTAGGAAGGCCCTCAGCGCCTGGAACTCTGCCCCCACCTTCTCCTGCTCCGCTGCCATCTGCTTCTGTCCCAGGAGGAGAATTGGAGAGGTAGGGGACTTGAGCATGGAGACATAACATTTGGCCAGTGGCCTGAGTCATCCCATAGGGCAAGGCTTCATCCCTGTCACTGTTGGGGGATCAGAGACACACCCACCTATGCAGGCAGTGCATGCTCTATTTTCAATGTCCCAGCTCCGAACAAGCTGTAGTCTCAACACATGCTGTTTTCTCCCTTGCCACAGATGTGCCCACGCGTGTCTGTGGACCTGTGCTCCACCACTTAAACCAAGGCAGCATCATACTCCCCCCAGAACTACACCAAGTGGCAGTTTCCTCACTTGAAAAGCAGAAGGGATAAATTAGTGCCTCCTGGGGCAACCATAGGATTAAACTGAGATTGCCTTTTCCTCCTTAAGCACGTTAATTTCATCACCCTCAAACTTTTACTCTTCACTTTGTTTTTAAAGGCCATCTTCCCTGTTCAGCAGTTATAATGGTAACACATGCTCAAAATACAAAACTTGGGAGATGTAGGAAAGTAGAAAGAAGGAAGAAAAGTCCGATGCCAGTGACCAGAGGTAGCAGCTCACCCCCAAGGAACTAAGTGAGAATATGCTGTGTGCAAGCTTGATACTCTATTCTTTCCGTTAACAGCATACACGGGATTTTTTACTCGAGTTTTCAGATGCAGACTCATGCCCTGATCTCTTAATTTTTTATAGGAACACACGTGTGGTGCTCAGTATGTCCCACCAGGAAGTTTCTCTTCCTTAAAACTCCTGGGCGGAGGAAGGGAGTCCCAGGAAGCTGGGAGACCTGGGTTCAGGTGTCGCACAATGCCCCCACCTTTCCTTCAGCTTCCAGGCAGGCTGCAGTAGCCCGGAGAGCGTTATAGGTATTAACTCCCTCAACCCTGACGGCAGCCCAGTGAGATGGGTGCACTTCCCCCCAAGTCTTACAGGTGAGGAGACAAAGGCAGACACATCACCGGGAAGTGGTAAGCCAGGCTTCTAGGCCAGGGAGCCAGAACCTAGAATCTGAGCTTCTGGCAGCTACGTCATATTGCCTCACGAGGAAATAACATAAGTGAAACAGTATTTGCCAAAACACTCTACACCAGGGTTTCCCAACCTTAACACAGGTGACATTCTGGGCCAGATACTCCTTGGTTGTGGGGGGGCTGTCCTGCGCCTCATAGGCTGTTTAGCAGCCCCTCTGGCCTCTACCACTAAATGCCAATAGCATCCCTATCCCATTGTTGACAACCAGAAATATAATATCTCCAGACTTTGCCAGATGTCCCCTAGGGTAGGAGTATTTTCAAATAAGAGTATTCCTGCTTCCTTTTATGTTGCAGCAATACTTGGACTCTACCTCTGATGTTTCATTAAGCAGGGTATTTAAATGATACGAGCATCGTAAATCACAGAAGTATTTTCTCACTGTAAAGAAGAGGTGGAGCTCACACCTGTAATCTCAGCACTTTGGGAGGCTGAGGGGGGCGAAGTTAGGGGAGGAGGTTGCTTGAGCCCATGAGTTCCAGACCAGCCTGGGCAACATAGGAGACTACCCCCAACCTCAGCTCTACAAAAAATAAATTAAAAATTAGCCAGGTGGAGTGGTGCACACCTGTAGTCCCAGCTACTCAGGAGGCTGAAGTGGGGGGGTCGCTTGAACTACTCCAGCCTTAGTGACAAAGCGAGACTCTATATAAAAGCAAAACAAAACAACAACAAAAATGAATGTGGGGGTGATGGATGGATGTTGGGAGCGGACACAGGTGGAAGGTGTTAAGCGAGGCCTGGGGACTCCGGTCAGAGACCGTGAAGCTGCCACCGGTGCCTGGGAAGGCCCTCTGGTGCCTGGATGTCAAGCAGTGGCGGAAGAGCTGCCCTGGAAGTTGTTTCTCCAGCGGAGGAGGGACGAAGGTCTGGAGGGCGAGCTCTTCATCATGGAGGGAAGTGAGTGATTGGGTGGGAAGGTCTGGGATGCACGCTGGATGCAGGCACCACAGATATAGTTGAGGGTCTGGAAAGGACCCTAGGGTGTCTGAACTCCAGGCTCCTCCTTCACCCCTCCTGACATTGAGGATGGGAGGGTCCTCTAGTTCACCTTCCTCCAATTTCCTCCTTTGACAGGCCCTAGTAGATCCTTTCATTCTTTTTTTTTTTTTTTTTTTTTTTTGATGGATTTTCACTCTTGTTGCCCAGGCTGGAGTGCAGTGGCGTGATCTTGGCTCACTGCAACCTCTACCTCCCAGGTTCAAGCTATTCTTCTGCCTCACCCTCCCGAGTAGCTGAGATTACAGGCAATGCGCCACCACACCCGGCTAATTTTGTATTTTTAGTGGCGATGGGGGTTTCTCCATGTTGGTCAGGCTGGTCTGGAACTCCCAACCTCAGGTGATCCGCCCGCCTGGGCCTCCCAAAGTGCTGGGATTACAGGCGGTGAGCCGTGGCACTCAGCCAATCCTTTATTTCTTTCAACACTTATTTACTGAGCTAGGAACTGAATTTGCAAGGTAGAAAATGACCGATGGTGATTCATGTTTGCTTATCTTAACCAAAATTAGTCCCCATTTCACTTTCCTGTTCTACTCTAAAGAAGATAAAATATCATTCCAACTTGGGGTAGAGGCAGGTGCCAGTATGCAAGACCCTGGGCTGTGCAGCAGGGGCTACTGTAAACTCAAGACCCCAAACTGCATCACCGTGCCAGAGCCATGAAGCAGCTGACACCCTCCAGCCCCTTCTCCCTTAGCCTCAATTTCAAATAAAAAAACTCTGAAAATGAAAATTTTTTCACTACTCTTTTGTTGATAAAACATCCCATGAGGCTCTTTATCGTATTAATAGTCCCATTTATTGAATATTCATGTTTCTCTGCAGAAATATTAATGTGTTCAATTACAAGATGCTTCCACAGGCCCTAACTGGTATGGTATGTAATATCAGAGTGACTGTATTCCTGATTCGCTGGGACAGTTCCAGTTTAAGCCAGTTGTTTTGCAATAATTATTTTAGCACACCTTTTCACTTTAAAAAGCTCTGGTTTGTACAGTAATTATATGGTCACCCTATGTAACATGCACTCTTTTATCTTTCTGAAATCTATTCTGCGGTCCCATAGCACACACTCCAACACCACACACACTGAGCCCTGGTGCTGCGTAGGCCTCTATCATCTCCCACGGGGTGCTGGGGGGTGCCTGGCTCACCAGGAGCTCCTTGCTCTCCTTCTCTTCCGTGGACCGGGACACCTCATAGTCCTCCAGTTCC
This sequence comes from Theropithecus gelada, assembly GCF_003255815.1. Lineage (NCBI taxonomy): Eukaryota > Metazoa > Chordata > Mammalia > Primates > Cercopithecidae > Theropithecus > Theropithecus gelada. The sequence goes on from NC_037673.1 coordinate 177,430,169, forward strand.
TTCTTCAAGACCCTCAGCCTGGACTCCAAGAGCTCCTGTAGGTGAAGGGAAACAATGTGAGGTGGGGGGGAGGGGATTCTGGGAACCCCCACCTCTGCCTTCCTGAAGCCAGCCAGGAGAAAGGGAAGGCCCCGCTCACTGAGGGGGAGGCCGGGTAGAAGTCTGTCTACAGGTTGCAGGTTACACTGCGAGGGGACTCTGAAGGTCTCGGGATCTTGCGTCCCCAAAAGCACCTGCTGGACCAGCCAGACTGAAACACAAGCCTCCAGCAGCCCTACCCCTAGTCGTCTCCTCTGCTCTCCGCCACAGGAAGCCCTGTGGGTGGGAGAGTTGGAGCAGGATAGGCGAGCAAGGAGAGACTGGGGACTGCCGCCGAGCCTCCCCGCCCCGCCCTCAACCCTGCACACACCCTGGCTGAGGCTCAGCGAGAAAATAGCAAAGAAAGGGCGCTCAGAATCGACAGCCTTGGCACAGTCAGACGGCTCTCGGTGCTGCTTAACCCAGGAGCCCCCTCCCTGGACCTCTTGGCGAGGTCCTCCCACTCAGTTCCACGAGGTGGGGACTTTGAGCAGAGCCCGCTTCAGGGAAAGAGATAAGAGTGGGGGCAGCGGCTGCCTGGCTGTGCCGGAGACGTCCCGCGGGCGCAGAGCTGCGGACACGCAGACCAGGCTAGAGGCTCTGAACAGACAGGAAAAACATCGCCAAGTCCGCGGGGGACGTCGCGCAGGCAGCCCAGTGTCTGGCCCAGAGGGAAACGCAGTGGGGGTGGGGTGGGGGTATTGGTGATGTTCGGGGTGACAGAGAACCGCGCTCAGCCGGGGGACCCGTGCTGGGCTTCCTGGAATAGGAGAAAGAAGGGAGGGCTCACCCGGGCCTCCTGATCGACAGTCTGTTCTCTGCACCGCGTGCGCGGGAGCGCGGGACCAGGGCAGGGGGTCCCGGGGACCCACAGGGGTGGGTGCGGGCTGCGCTCACCTTGGCGTCCTGCACCGCCTCGTCCAGCGGCAGCACGGCGTGCTCGCGGTGCTCGCGGGCGCGGTCGCACACCACGCAGATGGCGCGTCCGTCGTCCTGGCAGTAGAGCTTGAATGGTTCGCCATGCTGACCGCACCGGGCAGCCGCTGCCCGGGCCGAGGCCGCCTGGGACCCGTGCTCTCCCGGGGCGGCCGCGGGCAGGCTGAAGCGCCGCAGGAGCGTGGCCACGGCGGCCAGTTGCCGGTTGGGCCGCAGCTGACTGGGGCGCGCGGGCTCGCGGCACTGCGGGCAGGGCAGTGGAAAGGGCGGCGCACGGGTCACCGCCCCAACAACCCCCGTGCCCGGGCGCTCCCAGCAGCGCCCTATGCAGGCGCGGCAGAAGCTGTGGCCGCACTCGACGGACACCGGCTCACGAAAGAGCTCTAGGCAGATGGAGCACGTCGCCTCGCCCTGCAGCTCTGCCGCCAGCGCTAGAGCCTCGGCCCCGGTGCCGGGGCCGGTCCGCGGCCCCACAGCCGCCATGAGCGCTCTCTGCGCTCTCAGATCTGGTCGCGCCTGGGCGGCCGCTCGACCTCACAGGACGCGGGTCGGAGCCCGACGTCCGAGCTGGCCGCCGAGTGCCCACTGGGAGAGGAAGGGCGGGGCTGCCACTGGGCAGGCAGAGACTTGAGCCCAGGGCGCGCCCGGCTGGGAGCCGGGAGGGGAGGCGCACGTTGACTACGGGCCCGGAGGCACTGGGCCATTCAAGCGCGGGACAGCGCCCTGCGCCCCGGACCTGCGCTCCACCAGCCCCCGCCTTGGCCAGCGGCCTCTCCCCGTCGCCCCAGTCCCTCAGCCTCTCCAGGCCGCCCCAGCCTGACCCAGTCAGCCGCGAGAAACGGGCCGCGACAGGTGGGCGCACAAACCCTGCCGGGAGCCACTCCCGGTTTCCGACCGAGGCCGACCCAGCATCGCGGAGCAAGGGCCTGGCGCTCGGGTCACGGTGTCAGGTTCCCCTAGCGCAGGTTCGCCGCGGCCCTGAACTGAGCTAAATTTAGAGACTGGAACCTGGCCCTGTCCCGTCACCCTCAAGCATGGCCCTTGTATCCACTCCATTACCTTTTCTGCGACTGTCCTCTCCCTTCTTTACTCTTTACTTAATATTTGAACAGATAATACATTTATACTTTCCCATTTTATTCAGTATTATTTCACCCCCCCACACACAAACCTCAGCGCCCTCTTGTCCCCCAGCTGTCTCCACAGCCCCGCTGCAGAACTGCCTGTGTTACCCGCTGCCACACCCTCTCTCCCTGTTCACTCTGGAGGCCACTTGGATCAGGCTTTCGCCCGCACCCTCCTCAGAAACTGGCTTGCCAATGTCACCGGGAACTCCAGCAATTCTCACCCAAAGGCGAAGACCTCGCCTCACCTCCCTCCTCCCCGACTTCCCTTCTCAGGGCTGTGTCCCCGACCCTTCCTGCTGTTCCTGAACTCCGTGGCCTCTGCGCTGGCTGTTCCCCTTGCGTGGACCTCTTTTCTCCCACCACCTGCATGCTCCTTCCCACCTCATTCAGGTCTTGCTTCAAACGTCTCTGCCCACGAAGCCCGCCCCGAACGCGCGCGCTGTGTAAAGTCGTCTCTCAGCGCGCTCCGCTCTGTGCCCGCTCTCTATCTCCTCTGGCATGTCAGCTTTAAGACGGACTGTACCAGGTTTGCTCACGGCTGAATCCTGCTTTTAGAGCAGTTCTTGGCAAGCTCAGTAAAGTTTCCTCGGATTAAACGTGGTTCAGAATTCGAAAGATGAGCCGCAGTTCACGGTGAAAAGTAGGCCCGTCGCCCGTGTCCCAGTTCTTTCTTCATCCCGAGCAATCCACTTTACAATTCTGGATTACATTAATCAAATATTCCGTATTTTATCGCCTCGACCCCCCGTTTTAAAAAACAAAACGTAGCATCCTGCACAATTTTCCCTTCTTTTCTTTTTCAGGTCACAGTTCAGTTTTGGCATCGTGCCTGATGATTTTCTCTCCTTTTTTCCACCTCTGCTCCCAGGTGCTTAGCCGGGCCTAATCCTCTCTCTTGGAATCTCTTGGTCAAGACCCGCTGGTCTGGAGTCAGCGGAGGACCCTGGAACAACTCTCGGCCCTGCGATCCCGGGTTTTTGCAGCAGCTGGGACCCAGCGCACACCAGTTGTCATCCGCTCCCGATGCCCTGAGCTAAGAGACGACTAGGGGCAATCTGGGAGAGCTGCAGAACGCGGACGGGGATGTAGCTCAGTGGTAGAGCGCTTGCTTTGCATGTATGAGGCCCCGGGTTCGATCCCCGGCATCTCCAGCATTGTTTTGCACATCCAATTTTTATTCTCGATTTTCCTTTCAAATTTTGAAATCCAGCGTGTTCGCAGAGCGCCAGGAAAAACCCAGAAGGTGGAGTCTGCGGGGTGGAGAAAGACCGCGGCGGCCCCTGCCCTCCTCTGGGCCCCATTAATTGTCTTTAAAAATCCACACGGTACTTTACCGGGTGCGGTGGCTCATTCCTGTAATCCCGGCACTTTAGGAGGCCGAGGCGGGTGAATCACGAGGTCAGCAGTTTGAGACCAGCCTGACCAACAAGGCGAAACCCCGTCTCTACGTAGCCGGGCGTGGTGGCAGGCGCCTGTAATCCCAGCTACTCAGGATCCTTTGGCAGGAGAATTGCTTGAATCCAGGAGGCGGAGGTTGCAGTGAGCCGAGATTGCGACACGGCACTGCAACCTGGGCGACAGAGCAGGACTCTGTAAAAAAAGAAAAAAAAAAAAAAAAATCCACACGGTGAGAGCTCCAGTGGGGTCAGGATGCACGTTTTTCCATCTCCTTGACGTGAGCTTCATCGCGGGTAGAAAATGGCTTGATCGCTGGTAGGGTAGAAGGGACAGGAAACGGACGTAAGTGGGAGGGACAGTCAGGCCGGAACGGCAGAGTTTGAATTCCCGGGAGCCGAGGCTCTTCAGCAGTTTTATCACACTCCAAATAAATCCAAGTTCAAACCCACGGTTGAATATGGTCCGAATGTAATCTAGAATGAAAAATTCTTTAGCAGAAGTCACCGCACGCCCGGCTAGCTCAGTCGGTAGAGCATGAGACTCTTAATCTCAGGGTCGTGGGTTCGAGCCCCACGTTGGGCGCAGTTGGTCGTTTTACTCCTAAATCTGCGATTACTGGCCATACCTGTAAAACATTATAAGCCGACCAACCCTTAGGAAAATAATCTGCTCTGAAGCCTTTCACTTCTGTGTGTGAAATACTCTTGTAGGCGCTGCACGTTCATTACCCATTATCTAGCAGTACAATTAGGGTTTCAAACTGTGGTAAAATACGCCCAACAAAATTTACCACTTTTTAACTGTACAGTTCTGTAGCATTAAATACGTTTAAATCGTTGTGCATCAATCTCCTTTTTCATGTTTCCCAGATGAAACTCTGAACCCATTCAACACTAACTCTCCATTCCCCTCTGCCCACAACCGCTGACAACCACCATTCTACTTTGTGTCTATGAATTTGACTCCTCTAAATACGTCATGTAAGATGAATCGTGCAATGTTTCTTTTTTTAATTGTCTTATTTCATTTAATGTCTTCAAGATTCATCCTTACTGTAGCATGTGTCAAAATTTCCTTCCTTTCAAAGCTGATTAGCATTCCCCTGCACGTATATACCACATGATCCATTCATCTGCCAATGTACACTTGCTTCCTTCCTCCTTTTGGCTACTGTGGATAATGCAGCTATGAACATGGGTGTACGAATATCCGTTTGAGTTCAGGTTTAGAGTACACATCACAAAGTGAAATTACAGGGTCATATGGCCTCTCTATGTTTTTAAGGAAGTGGCATACCATTTTCCACAGAGGCTACATGCACCACAAAATGAGCTTTAAAAAACATCTTTCGGCCGGGCGCGGTGGCTCAGGCCTGTAATCCCAGCACTTTGGGAGGCAGGAGTGACGGATCACGAGGTCAGCAGATCGAGACCATCCTGGTTAACACGGTGAAACCTCGTCTCTACCAAAAATACAAAAAAACTAGCCGGGCGAGGTGGCGGCGCCTGTGGTCCCAGCTACTCGGGAGGCTGAGGCAGGAGAATGGCGGGAACCCGGGAGGCGGAGCTTGCAGTGAGCCGAGATCGCGCCACTGCACTCCAGCCTGGGCGACAGAGCGAGACTCCGTCTCAAAAA